>NW_023995002.1:0-137500 GCF_015586225.1 Lucilia sericata
GTCATCCTTATCCGATGATCATACTAATCCTACAGTTGTCCGTATAAAATAGAAATTTCACTTCATTTAGTAATGCTAAGAGTTCATAGAAGTTGAAGTTAAATCGATATGTCAACAGGATCTTACATTCAGAAACTCATTGCGCAAAAGAATTCAGAGTTTTTACTAGATTCTAAAACTACCTAGCCATGTCCGTCCGACTGTTGAAATCATAATAGTGTTCGAAGGGCAGCAGCTACATATGTACCTGAAATTACATTCTATGAGAATGATATGGAAGACATAGATCGAAAGAATTGGAGGATTATTGTAAAACTAAAAAAGAGCTTACAAAGCTTCAAGATATGGTTGGTTAGTGTTGATTCACCAGCCGTATAGTCCAGAACTTGTCCTGTCCATCTACTATTTTTTCTTTCTATCGCTGCCGAACTTTCTCTCTCTTTAGGATATCCGAAATTGACATGATTTGTCCTTCGTCCTATTTAGAAATATGTGTTTGGGAAGTTTTACTTCACCCACCTTATAGTCCAGATCTTGCCACGTCATACTGCTATTTAGTTTGAATGATACAGAACGCTCTCTTTGGGATATCCATAATTGGTATGATTCGTCCTTGACCTCTTGTTCTCTTGGTGCGGTATCCATATATAGACTTGAAAGGGGTCATAGCAAATTTAGATTTGAATTTTACGTTTGGTTCTCTGGGGACATTAGATAGGGGATCGTTTTTAGTATATCACGAAAGTTCAAATGGTAACATCTCATTACAAGTGTTCCATGTCATTTAAACGACGAAGTATGTGAGAAGGGATTATATAAGTTTGCGACACCATATAGTATGTATATGATGATTCCTTATAGATAATATAGTCCATTTAGCTATGTCCGTCTGTCCGTATGTATGTTGAAATCATTTTTCTGAACGCTTCAGACTATAGACTAGACTATAGTCCAGACTATACACTAGACTAAAGTCCAGACTATAGAAAAGACTATAGTCCAGACTGTAGACTAGACTATAGTCCAGACTATAGACAAGACTATAGTTCAGACTATAGACAAGACTATAGTCCAGACTAGACTATAGTCCAGACTAGACTATAGTCCAGACTAGACTATAGTCCAGACTATAGACTAGACTATAGTCCAGACTATAGACTAGACTATAGTCCAGACTATAGACTAGACTATAGTCCAGACTATAGACTAGACTATAGTCCAGACTATAGACTAGACTATAGTCCAGACTATAGACTAGACTATAGTCCAGACTATAGACTAGACTATAGTCCAGACTATAGACTAGACTATAGTCCAGACTATAGACTAGACTATAGTCCAGACTATAGACTAGACTATAGTCCAGACTATAGACTAGACTATAGTCCAGACTATAGACTAGACTATAGTCCAGACTATAGACTAGACTATAGTCCAGACTATAGACTAGACTATAGTCCAGACTATAGACTAGACTATAGTCCAGACTATAGACTAGACTATAGTCCAGACTATAGACTAGACTATAGTCCAGACTATAGACTAGACTATAGTCCAGACTATAGACTAGACTATAGTAGGACTATAGCTACTAGTCCAGACTATAGACAGGACTATAGTCAGCATTCAAATCTTGTTTATTCTATCTTACATAGTTTCGAAAAGTTTGTGATTTAATATCAGCTTAGTTGGTTAATAAATAATGCAGTTATGAACAATATTCCGATAAAAGCCGATGATTTTTTCCGAATTTCGATATCGCATCATTATAGAACAAAAGAAAGATATTCGAAAGACCTTTCATTTTGATTTATATTTTATCTAGAAAAATAATTATATGTTCGAAATATTTTCGAAAGAAAAAAATCTCCCCACAAATTCCAAAATCTGGCAGCGATTACAATAAGATTTATATTGATTTAACAGAGAGCGCAAACTCAAAACTCTCGCGCTCTTATTGTTTACACAAAGACCGAGGGAGAGAGAGAGAGAGAGTGTGATAAGAGAACATTGGAGAGTGTGAGATAAACCTTTATCATAACGAATACAATTTTCCATACAAAAGCCATTTCTACTAAACAATAATTTTGAAAACGGCCTGTTGCATTTAGTACCTGATGTGTTGTACGTAAAACATGACGTAGTAACGCATCTTGCTAAAAAAAATTTTCTTTTTATAATTTTCGTTTAAATTAAAAAAATATATATTAATAATTATATTTTTATCAGAAAACAAAAAAACGTGAAAAATTATTAACGTTAAAATTTAAAACGGTTTCGTGTTTTATAACAAAAAAAAAAGTAAATTATATAAAAAAGTAAACTTTTAAATATTCTTAAAACGTATGCTTTAAAACCAAATGTATCTATCAGATACTAGATACATGTGTTTTTGTGTATAGATTATTTTATATAAAAAAAAACAACAACAACAATTAGAAGAAAGAAAATAACAAACGTAAATACTTTTAGACATCAAACATCAACAATTTAAATTAAAGTTTTTTTTTTCTACTTTACTTTTTGAAATGTATAGATAGATACGAGTGTGTGTGTTTGTGTGTATGTTATTTGTTTAAATAAAATATTGTACGTGTCGTGTAGCTAAAAATACTCAAATAAGAAATACATATAATACTATAAGCAAGTTTATAAAAATACTCTCATTATAAACAAAAAAACCGAAAATATTCAAAAGACGTGCTTTTCAAAAAAATTTAAAAGAAAATTTTCAAAATATTGAAAAATTATAAATAAAACTAAAATAAGAATTTTATGTAGTTTTTAGCGGAAAAATTAAACAAAATTTGATTTTAATGAAAATAACAAAATTTTTATATAAAAAATATATTTTTTAAAACAAAAATTTGAATAAAAAGAAAGAAAATATTCCGAAATTAAGAAAAATTAAAGTGTTAAAAGGTCTTTTATGAAAAAATCTGTGTAAAATTTTGAAAAGTATCTTAATGAATGTTATTAAGTAAACACTTTAAATTTGGCTTAATTTAACAAAAAATCTCAAAAGTATCTAAAAGATTTTATTCAACGCAAAATGGATTATGAAAACTCTCATACCAAAGTTTTACTTTACTAAAGGATTAAACTCACATATGGCCTCAGAAATTTAAAAAATCGTGTCTTAAATTTCAGAAAAAAATTCTTAAATATTTGAGATGTTATGACAGCGCGTGGAAAACTCTAATTATAAAGTTATAGATATTTTAACCTAAAGTTTGCATGAACTATGAATTAAAAAAGTATTTTTGAAATTTGAAAAAAAAAAAATCCCTACTTTAGGCCATGTTTAAGACGTTATTACGGCGCGTAGAAAACTTTATTTATAAAATTTTTTATATCAAATGAAAGCTTAAACTTTTGACTTCAAAATAAAGTTTTAAGCGCTCTTATAGCTTTATTCTTCTTTAAGATATCTTAACCTAAAGTTTGCATGAATTTTGAAATAAAAAAAACGATATTCGGAAAAACTTCAACGCATGATATATCAGTAAATAGAAGCGATTTTTAAATAATTTAAAAAGTATTTTTGAAATTTAAAAAAATTTTGTTTCAAATTTCGAAAAAAATACCCGCTTTGGGCCATATTTGAGATGTTATTACAGCGCGTGGAAAACTTTATTTATAAAGTTTTTTATATCAAATGAAAGCTTAAACTAATGATTTTAAAATAAAGTTTTAAACGCTATTGTAACTTTATTCTTGTGCGAGATATTTTAACCTAAAGTTTGCATTAACTATGAATTAAAAAAGTATTTTTGAAATTTGAAAAAAAAATCCCTACTTTAGGCCATGTTTAAGACGTTATTACGGCGCGTAGAAAACTTTATTTATAAAGTTTTTTATATCAAATGAAAGCTTAAACTTTTGACTTCAAAATAAAGTTTTAAGCGCTCTTATAGCTTTATTCTTCTTTAAGATATCTTAACCTAAAGTTTGCATGAATTTTGAAATAAAAAAAAAACGATATTCGGAAAAACTTCATCGCATGATATATCAGTTAATAGAATCGATTTTTAAATAATTCAAAAAGTATTTTTGAATATTGATAAATCTTATCTTAAATTTCGAAAATAAACCCCGCTTTAGGCCATATTTGAGACGTAATTACAGCGCGTAGAAAACTTTATTTATAAAGTTTGTTATTCCATATGAAAGCTAAAACTAATGACTTTATAATAAAGTTGTAAACGCTCTTGTAGCTTTATTCTTCTTCAAGATATCTTAAACTAAAGTTTGCATGAATTATGAATTAAAAAAAAGCGATATTCAGAAAAACTTGAACGCATGATATCTCAGTAAATAGAACTGAATTTTAATGAGAAAAGATCTTGCACAAGAAAGTAGATATAACATAGCTTTAATCTTTATTTTAAAGATTGACAGATTGAACTTTCAGATAACATCAGCAGAACTTGTTAATAAACTCGTCCTCTCTTTGTTATAACGTTTCAAATATGTCAAAAAATGGGTTATTTTCACGTTTATCGGGAAAACCAGATACTATAAAGACTTTCTGGGACCAGCTACAGATTTAGCGCTGCATAAGCTTTTAGAAGTGTGTACTTTGGCCGGAGTTATTAAACATTTCCGAAATTAAAAGAAAAACTATAAAAAATCAAAAAATTAAAGATTTATATTAAAAGATACAAAAGTATCTGAAAGATATTTGTGGGATTTTGATAAAATTACATAAAATATTATTAAAACATTGTATAATTGTTCTTAACTCTTTGTTAAAATAGCAATTTCAATCAAATCTTAATGATTTATAACAAAAGATACAAATATATCTTAAAGATTTTTTTCAAAATTCAAAGCTAAAATGTTTAAAAAAACTTTTAAATATGTTTTAAACATTAATTAAATTGTTTTTAATAATGTTTTAAAATTACAATTCAAATTTTAATGAAATCTAATAAAAGATACAAAAGTATCTTTAAGAGTTTTTTCTTTAATTTCTTGTATTAATTACTTAAATATATTAAAAAAAAAAAAAAAAATTAATAAATTTTCAAATATTAAAAATTTTAATTTTATATTAAAAAATGCAAATTTTAATTTGATAATAGTACACGTTTCGTCTAGGCCTCTTAATAATTTGTGTAAACACAACAAAAATCGTATTAATATTATTAAGTGTTTAGATAAATATTAGTCAAAATTATAAAATAAAAATACTTGCTCGTGCAAAATTTCATTTACAAATATTTACTTCACGTATTAAATTTGAAGAGTTTTAAATTTAAAAAATAAAAAACGTAATAAGTTTATTGATTTTAATAATTAACTAAAGAAGAAGGTCTTTAAGGGAGATGGATAATAAAAATATACTTAAAGAAATATTAAGCAAATAAAATCTGGAAATTTTAATCATTTTAAAAATATATATTGAGAGTTTTTGTGAATTTAAAAAAAAAAAATATTTAAAAATAGTTTAAACAATATTTTTTTGAAATTCTTTATCGTTTCATATTAATCCCTTGAAGATTTTTTAAACGCCTTATAATTTTAACACCTTCAATTATAACCTATACCACTATAGTGTGTAGGTTATTATGGGTTTGTGCTGATGTTTGTAACACCCACCTTAAAGTATACTCGAGTCGGACTAGAATCTCTTTCTGAGTCTATTAAGCTATGTCCGTCTGTCTGACCGTCCGTCCATCCGTCTGTATTTCCATGTAAACCTTGGCCGCACTCTACAGGTCGCAATTTTCAAGATAATTTGATGAAATTTGGCACAAACGAAGTTATAACAGTATCTAAAGAATACAAAATGGATTTTAAAGACACAAAAGTTTATAAAAGCTACAAAAGTATCTAAAATACAATAATATCTCAATGCTTTTAATAGTATCTAAAACATATAAAAGTATCATTGAATTGAAAAAAAGTAGTTTAAAGATAAAAATGAATCTTAAGGATACATTAAGTATGTTTAAGATATAAAAGTATCTAAAGCTTACAAAAATATCTTTACCAAACGAAATGTATCTCACTGCTTCAAATGGTAACTGAAATATGCAAAAGTATCTTTGAATTGCAAAAAGTATCTTAGAAATACACAGCTATATTAAGGATACAAAAAGTATCTTAAAGATATAAAAATATCTAAAACCTACAAAAGTATCTTTAACACACAAAAAGTATCTCACTGCTTAAAATAGAAACTGAAGCATGCAAAAGTATCTTTGAATTACAAAAAGTATCTTAGAAATACACAGCTATCTTAAGGATACTTAAAGTATCTTAAAGATGTTAAAATATCTAAAACCTACAAAAGTAACTTTAACACACAAAATGTATCTCACTGCTTCAAATAGTAACTGTAACATGCAAAAGTATCTTTGAATTGCAAAAAGTATCCTAAAGATACAAAAAGTATTTTAAACATACAAAAGTATCTTTAAACCACAAAAAGTATTGCACTGCTTCAAATAGTATCTGAAACTTAGAAAAGTAAGATTGAAATTCTAAAAATTTCTCTTAAAGATACAAAACTAACTTTAGGATAACAAAAGTATAAAAAACATACTAAAGTATCTTTAACAAAAAATGTATCTTCACGAACCTATATCTTCTTAAAGTATCTAAAACTTACAAAAGTATCTTTAAACCAGAAAAAGTATCTCACTGCTTTAAATAATAATTAAAATACGCAAAAGTATCTTTGAAATGCAAAAATTAATCTTAAAGATACAAAACTTTCAAAAAGATACAAAAAGTATCTAAAAAAACATTACAACAAATATAAAAACAAAAGTATCTTTTAACACACAACAAGTATCTAAAACATACAAAAGTATTTTAAAGACACAAAAAGTAGCTATAAACACACAAAAAGTATCTAAGTATCTTTAGATATTACAAAGTATCCTTAAGATGCTAAAGCATCTTAAAGATACTAAAAGTATCTAAAGCAACAAAACTATCTGAAAATAACTAAAGAAAACAAAAAAGTGCTTTATAAAAAAATTATTCTAAATTTTATTTTAGATTTTGAGAAAATTAAAAAAAAAAAATCCAATAAAAAACAATAAAAAATAATAAATAAAAATCTACAAATAACAGTGAAAACAAAAACAACAAATATTTTTATAATTACATGATCAATAAAACTGTAATTATCAGTGTAACAAGCAGTTTTGGTGAATAAATCATTTTTTTAAAAAAAGTGCAGTTTTACATGCTAAATTACAACAACAACAACAAAAGGAGATACACACACTCTTCATACTTAATTTAACTTGAAAAAAAAAAAAATTAAAAAAAACAAAGTGTTGGTCAACTATTTATTTGTTCTCAGTTGGTTAATGTGTTCCCCATGGATTAAATTTCACCTGATTTTTTTAAATCTGCTGTAGTACGTAATTTTTTTTTTTACTCCATTTTCGTTTGTCTCGTTCGTTCGTACGTATCGCCACCTTTCGTCTATAATTATACTCAAACGTGATCACGAGCCTCACACCAAAAAATATTAAACTACAGCAGCAGCAAAAAACCACAACAACAACAACAGCAACAAGTTTGCCAAAGTAACAACAATCACATCACTTCCATCTTAACAACAACGACAACAACAACAGCAAAAAAGCTGTGAACTTAAAATTTCAGCCTAAAAAACCTTAAGGAAAAGAAAAACAAAAGCAAAAACATTACAAAAAAACTTTTATCTCCAACAACAACAACAAAAACCAAGAAGAAGAGCTTTAGCAAACAACAAACACACATCAACAAGGATTAGTTTTCGTATCGTTTTTAAAAACGAGAAACCCTTCGTATAAACTTAAGTCTGTTGCTTATTATTACTTTTATGAACTTGAAAGGGAGCATGAATATAAAAACAACAACTACAACAACAAGCGGAGTAACAAAAAAAAACAATAACATTGACGCCATTGAGACCGAACGATCATCATCGTTTGTTTAGTCTTTACTTCGTTGTTTGAATGCATGAGTTTGTTGGTTAAATTTACCTTTAACAACAACAACAAGCACAACAGCTACATACTACAATAATAAATACAACATCATTATCTTCGTCATCATCATCATCCTTTTTATTTCACGAAATAAAAACAAAAATCCAGTTTTTAACTTCGTAAACAGTAAACATTGAATAATCAAGTGAAGACTCTGAGTGAATGCCTTGAATAATCGAGAGATAAAGAGAGAATCGTGCAATCAGTTTTTTTTTCGTCTTTAAACATATTTGTGCATTTCTTCTCTTTGTTAACGTTTTCACAACATTGGCAATAACAGAAAAATCTATACAAATCAAACGTCATTTGTTTGTCTACCTTAAAACAATAACAAAAAAACAAAAACAATGTACAATTTATAAACCTGGTCTATACAATACAAAAAAAAAAACATCTTCACAGTGTTACACACTCTCTCTCTCACTGATCGTTCATATACTCTTTATATAGCAGAGAGTTTTTCTTTAAGGAATAATTCCTTAGATTTTTTAAACAACAACTTTTACAGACTTCAAACTACGTAGACATGGCGCCGAAATCCAGAAAGAAGAAGGCAAATGGTAAATATATTATTTGTTTTTTTTTCTCTTTATTTCCTTTTTAATTTTTTTGTTTTGTTTTCTTTTGTATTTAATATTAATAATTTATTTTTAAGCTTGTTCTTACTCTGCTGCTTTATACTTAGTACATATACATATAAGTTAAGAGATTAAAAATGCAAAACTAGAGATTATGGTAAAGACTAGATTTCGATTTAGGCAAAAATACTTAGACAAGATTATTTTTTCCAGATATAGAAAGAAAAGTTGAAAATAGACTATCATTACATTGTAATTTATTTGTAGAAAAGTATTGCATTGTACTAACCAAGGGGCATTCCAATATCTAATCATTAAAATCTTCTTAGAAAGTTGCAAATATGCAAGTTTGATTACAAAGAGGTCCACAGACGACAAGAAGTTTACATAATGTTCATTTGCTAATTTACTGCATGAAATCTAACAGAACTTACCTAGAACAGAACTAGAAATGAACTAGAAATGAACTAGAACTGAACTAGAACTGAACTAGAACTGAATTAGAACTGGATTAGAACTGAACTAGAACTGAACTAGAACTGAACTAGAACTGAACTAGAACTGAACTAGAACTGAACTAGAACTGAACTAGAACTGAACTAGAACTGAACTAGAACTGAACTAGAACTGAACTAGAACTGAACTAGAACTGAACTAGAACTGAACTAGAACTGAACTAGAACTGAACTAGAACTCAACTAGAACTGAACTAGAACTGAACTAGAACTGAACTAGAACTGAACTAGAACTGAACTAGAACTGAACTAGAACTGAACTAGAACTGAACTAGAACTGAACTAGAACTGAACTAGAACTGAACTAGAACTGAACTAGAACTGAACTAGAACTGAACTAGAACTGAACTAGAACTGAACTAGAACTGAACTAGAACTGAACTAGAACTGAACTAGAACTGAACTAGAACTGAACTAGAACTGAACTAGAACTGAACTAGAACTGAACTAGAACTGAACTAGAACTGAACTAGAACTGAACTAGAACTGAACTAGAACTGAACTAGAACTGAACTAGAACTGAACTAGAACTGAACTAGAACTGAAGCTAGAACTGAACTAGAACTGAACTAGAACTGAACTAGAACTGAACTAGAACTGAACTAGAACTGAACTAGAACTGAACTAGAACTGAACTAGAACTGAACTAGAACTGAACTAGAACTGAACTAGAACTGAACTAGAACTGAACTAGAACTGAACTAGAACTGAACTAGAACTGAACTAGAACTGAACTAGAACTGAACTAGAACTGAACTAGAACTGAACTAGAACTGAACTAGAACTGAACTAGAACTGAACTAGAACTGAACTAGAACTGAACTAGAACTGAACTAGAACTGAACTAGAACTGAACTAGAACTGAACTAGAACTGAACTAGAACTGAACTAGAACTGAACTGAACTAGAACTGAACTAGAACTGAACTAGAACTGAACTAGAACTGAACTAGAACTGAACTAGAACTGAACTAGAACTGAACTAGAACTGAACTAGAACTGAACTAGAACTGAACTAGAACTGAACTAGAACTGAACTAGAACTGAACTAGAACTGAACTAGAACTGAACTAGAACTGAACTAGAACTGAACTAGAACTGAACTAGAACTGAACTAGAACTGAACTAGAACTGAACTAGAACTGAACTAGAACTGAACTAGAACTGAACTAGAACTGAACTAGAACTGAACTAGAACTGAACTAGAACTGAACTAGAACTAGAACTGAACTAGAATTGAACTAGAACTGAACTAGAACTGAGCTAGAACTGAACTAGAACTGAACTACAACTGAACAAGAACTGAACTAGACAAACAAGTCCACAAACTAGAGTAATTAAGTAGTTTTTAATTAAAAATATAGCTATTTTCACAGTGGAATCGGATAAATGAAATTACTCTAATATAAGAACATTTTCGCATTCATAACAAATAATCTTAAAATCAATTATATTATATGTAAGTTGTTTTCTCCTTCTCCTAAAATTTATGTTGTTTTATTCTCCTTGACATTTCTCAACTAAAAAGATAATGATCTTTAAAAAAACTCTTTCAAAACACTATTTTTTAACCCTCAACTTTGTGTTTCAAATAAATCTTAATTTTTGAACTTCTTGGAAATTGAATTAAATAACAAAAACAGCAATTTGTTTAAAAATCAATCTTCTGTGTTTCTGTTTTTTTTCTGCCATTTTTGCAAAATTGTTAAATTAAAATTGATTACGTCAGAAAACCATTTCAAGCAACACCTTTGTTTATGGAAATACAAAAAATAAAAAACAGATTTATAATTTTGTTTTACTAAGGCAGAAGTGCATCAGTTTGAAATAGAGGATTAATAAGGAACCTAAAGAAACCAGTTTGGAATTTTTCAAAAATAAAAAGTGTTTCTAATTTTGAATTATTGGGCTAATAAAACAATAACACCAGCAACAATATTATAACAAATGTCTGTTGGCCAAAAAGGTGTTTAAATTTTTGTGTAACCTTTATATGAAGACCAACACCATATTGAAACTAAAAGATACAAATACATATCGAGCGGATTTTGTTTAGAGCGTTTTTTTTTTCCACTTTTTGACTGTGACCGTTTATTGTTTTCAAAGACTGCCTGTGGCGAATTTTTTCTTTCAAATAGTTTTTGTTTTGGAGTTTCTTTAGATTTTTGTGTGTTTTTTTATCTTATTGTAGCAAATCGAAAGGTGTGTAGATTTCAAATTGGTTCAAATCATTTCTTTTTGAACAAGATAGAATGAATTTAGCCATTTTTTATTAGTAATTTTTAAAGTTAAAGGTGAGAGACATTCACACTAGGTAAATATTTTAAATAGATAAAATATTAAGGCAGAATTTTCCAAATATTTGCCCCACTCCTGGTACCTAAGATTTTTGCCAAGATTTTTCGGAATTAAAAATGATCTGAAATTATATTACCAGTTCTAACTCACTTAAAGTTCAGTTCCTATTCAGTTCTAGTTCAGTTCTATTTCAGTTCTAGTTCAGTTCTAGTTCAGTTCTAGTTCAATTCTAGTTCAGTTCTAGTTCTAGTTCAGTTCTAGTTCAGTTCTAGTTCAGTTCTAGTTCAGTTCTAGTTCAGTTCTAGTTCTGTTCTGTTCTAGTTCAGTTCTAGTTCAGTTCTAGTTCAGTTCTAGTTCAGTTCTAGTTCAGTTCTAGTTCAGTTCTAGTTCAGTTCTAGTTCAGTTCTAGTTCAGTTCTAGTTCAGTTCTAGTTCAGTTCTAGTTCAGTTCTAGTTCAGTTCTAGTTCAGTTCTAGTTCAGTTCTAGTTCAGTTCTAGTTCAGTTCTAGTTCAGTTCTAGTTCAGTTCTAGTTCAGTTCTAGTTCAGTTCTAGTTCAGTTCTAGTTCAGTTCTAGTTCAGTTCTAGTTCAGTTCTAGTTCAGTTCTAGTTCAGTTCTAGTTCAGTTCTAGTTCAGTTCTAGTTCAGTTCTAGTTCAGTTCTAGTTCAGTTCTAGTTAGTTCTAGATCAGTTCTAGTTCAGTTCTAGTTCAGTTCTAGTTCAGTTCTAGTTCAGTTCTAGTTCAGTTCTAGTTCAGTTCTAGTTCAGTTCTAGTTCAGTTCTAGTTCAGTTCTAGTTCAGTTCTAGTTCAGTTCTAGTTCAGTTCTAGTTCAGTTCTAGTTCAGTTCTAGTTCAGTTCTAGTTCAGTTCTAGTTCAGTTCTAGTTCAGTTCTAGTTCAGTTCTAGTTCAGTTCTAGTTCAGTTCTAGTTCAGTTCTAGTTCAGTTCTAGTTCAGTTCTAGTTCAGTTCTAGTTCAGTTCTAGTTCAGTTCTAGTTCAGTTCTAGTTCAGTTCTAGTTCAGTTCTAGTTCAGTTCTAGTTCAGTTCTAGTTCAGTTCTAGTTCAGTTCTAGTTCAGTTCTAGTTCAGTTCTAGCTCAGTTCTAGTTCAGTTCTAGTTCAGTTCTAGTTCAGTTCTAGTTCAGTTCTAGTTCTAGTTCAGTTCTAGTTCAGTTCTAGCTCAGTTCTAGTTCAGTTCTAGTTCAGTTCTAGTTCAGTTCTAGTTCAGTTCTAGTTCAGTTCTAGTTCAGTTCTACTTCAGTTCTAGTTCAGTTCTAGTTCAGTTCTAGTTCAGTTCTAGTTCAGTTCTAGTTCAGTTCTAGTTCAGTTCTAGTTCAGTTCTAGTTCAGTTCTAGTTCAGTTCTACTTCAGTTCTAGTTCAGTTCTAGTTCAGTTCTAGTTCAGTTCTAGTTCAGTTCTAGATCAGTTCTAGTTCAGTTTTAGATCCATTTTAGTTTATGGATATAATATCTTCCTAAACTTATTTTATATTGAAAAATCCCAATTCAAATTCACCTTGAATTTTTAAATTATAAAACATATTTCTATTTGATTTTTCTCTCCTTTGAAATTTCCTTTTCACAAAAAAATTCCCAGATAATCATCACAAATGTTTTCAGTAAAACATTTTACCTGTCTTTCACACAAAAATGTCAACAATTTCTATTAAAACAGCAACTGGGTTTTTAATTTTTTTTCTCCACACTAAACACAACATTTCTTAAACACATGTCTGCAATGATAAACATTTTTTGAAGTCTGAAAAAAAAAAAGAAATTTCCAATAATAAATACATGGTTTAAAAACGCACAGGATATAAAACATTATTTTTTGTGTTGAAATGACAGCTCCCAAGTACTACAATCACTACAATAACTGAGAAAAAAAACTCTTACTTATTTATAAATTCAAACTGAAGCAGAGACGACAGAGTCGGAGTCAGGGACAGACTTGAATCCCATATTGTATATCTTATAGTGTAGTAGGTATATGGATCTGTTGTAACAACATTCACTTACATTTATAACTATTGCTTTGTTTTTGTTGTTTTTTTTTTCTCCTCTTGTCATATGTAGAGAGATACAAAAATACTTTTTTACATGGTACTTTTTTTTGTAACTTGAGCTGCATACAAATCACTTTGTGGTTGAGAAACTAAAACAGAAAAAAAAATCCATAATGGATTTTTAATAAATCTTTTAGAAAAACATTATTTCCTTGGAATTAGTTTTAAAAATAATAATATTTTCGATTAATACTACTTATAAAAGTGCGGAAGAATACTATTCTTTAGTTTAAAGTGGAAATTTTGTTTTTAATTATGCATTTGTATTTGACACATTGTCAAGTGCATAGAGAAGTTTTTAAGAGGTAAAACATTCAAATATAATTATAGCAAACTAATGGAGTGGTTTTGAAGATAATTCTCTCTGTTCTATATTTAAAGGCTAAAGGGGTTATTCCCTTTATATTATCCAAAGTTTAGGTACTTTTTGAAAAATTCCTCTAATCCGTTTTTTATATTTCCCCTGTATTCATTTTGCTTTCATTGCTCGCTGTTTTAATAAGATTTTAATATTTTATATTTTTCTCGCTTTTTGCTTTTAAACAATAGCTGTATCGAATTTAATCGATTCTTTAAGCATATGAAATCAGCTGAATACAATCGTGTTTTTTTGTTTTCATTATTTTCTCATCTTACGCTTCAAATATATTTAAGTGTTTCTAATCGATTTTTTACAATTTAAATTATATTTATCATTCGAAAGATTTTTAGCTTTGATAAAATTAGAAATATCTAGAGAAAACAAAAAGACAGATATTTTATAAAAAATTATAGTTTCAATAATTTTTTCTATAATTTTTCTACAAAAAAAAAAAAAAACAAAAGTTTAGTTTTAGTTCAGTTTTAGTTCAGTTCTAGCTCCGTTCTAGTTCAGTTCTAGTTCAGTTCTAGTTCAGTTCTAGTACAGTTCTAGTTCAGTTCTAGTTACAGTCTAGTTCAGTTCTAGTTCAGTCTAGTTCAGTTCTAGTTCAGTTCAGTTCTAGTTCAGTTCTAGTTCAGTTCTAGTTCAGTTCTAGTTCATGTCTAGTTCATGTCTAGTTCAGTCCTAGTTCAGTTCTAGTTCAGGTTCTAGTTCAGTTCTAGTTCAGTTCTAGTTCAGTTCTAGTTCAGTTCTAGTTCAGTTCTAGTTCAGTTCTAGTTCAGTTCTAGTTCAGTTCTAGTTCAGTTCTAGTTCAGTTCTAGTTCAGTTCTAGTTCAGTTCTAGTTCAGTTCTAGTTCAGTTCTAGTTCAGTTCTAGTTTCAGTTCTAGTTCAGTTCTAGTTCAGTTCTAGTTCAGTTCTAGTTCAGTTTCTAGTTCAGTTCTAGTTCAGTTCTAGTTCAGTTCTAGTTCAGTTCTAGTTCAGTTCTAGTTCAGTTCTAGTTCAGTTCTAGTTCAGTTCTAGTTCAGTTCTAGTTCAGTTCTAGTTCAGTTCTAGTTCAGTTCTAGTTCAGTTCTAGTTCAGTTCTAGTTCAGTTCTAGTTCAGTTCTAGTTCAGTTCTAGTTCAGTTCTAGTTCAGTTCTAGTTCAGTTCTAGTTCAGTTCTAGTTCAGTTCTAGTTCAGTTCTAGTTCAGTTCTAGTTCAGTTCTAGTTCAGTTCTAGTTCTGTTCTAGTTGATAAAACATTACTGAAACTCTTCAAACATGATCACAAGTGTTTTTAAAGCTTAAGGGTTTTACCTCTTAAATGTAAAAAGTTCTATAAAGTTTGCCTAATAATCTTAAGTGACACCTGTCACTAATTTCGGAAACTTCTAAGTCTAGTCACTCGATCGAACTTAAAACTTTATCTTTAACCGACAAAAAAATTGCGACATTTTGTTATTATTATATATTTCATTGAAAAATGTTGTCACAGTTTATTTTAAAATACAAATTTGATTAAAAACAACAAACATCATAATAAAATAATAAAAATATTTTTATCAAGCAGCGAAATAAACAAAATTTTGAAAATTCTCTTTTTATATATAAAACAACAAAAATATTATTGATAATGAAACGAAAAACGCATATGCCTGTCAGTCAGTCACTGTTAGTAACTCAGAACCGCCAAGCCCTGCAATCTATATAACGCTTCACACAGCTGTCTGTCTGATTTTGTTTATATGTACCTACTCCGTAGAGTACGTTTTATTTATTGAACCCAACAAACATGGAGATTTAAATTCAAATTGCGAATGATTTGTAATTCAATGAACTTCTTAAATTAAATTTGTGATTATATGTGTAAAGCGATAGCTGTCATAGGATTAATTAACATGGATTTAAAAGTCAAAGCTTTAAGATTTTTTTCAAAACTATAGTTTAGGTTTTCTAACGTTTTTATATCAAACTTTTGATTTTTGTGTTTGTTGGGTAGTGTATTGTTGTTTTTTATTATTATTGTTTTACTTCCTTTGCCAAAGTAATCTTATCAATTTGTCAATAAAATTATTATTATTTTTTTGTTGGTCTTTTTTCTTTATTGGGTTTGAAATCAAACAAAAAGTGATACCAATATGTATTTTATTCATACTAATTTTTTCAAATTTAAATCATCGATCGGGATAAAAACCGGTAATGATAAAAAAATTGCAGGGGTCCGATTATGGAGTTGTCTATAATATCGAGCTTCAAGTTCTAGTTGAGTTCTAGTTCAGATGTAGTTCAGTTCTATTTCAGTTCTAGTTCAGTTCTAGTTCAGTTATATTTCAGTGCTATTTCAGTTCTAGTTCAGTTCTAGTTCAGTTCTAGTTCAGTTCTAGTTCAGTTCTAGTTCAGTTCTAGTTCAGTTCTAGTTCAGTTCTAGTTCAGTTCTAGTTCAGTTCTAGTTCAGTTCTAGTTCAGTTCTAGTTCAGTTCTAGTTCAGTTCTAGTTCAGTTCTAGTTCAGTTCTAGTTCAGTTCTAGTTCAGTTCTAGTTCAGTTCTAGTTCAGTTCTAGTTCAGTTCTAGTTCAGTTCTTGTTCAGTTCTAGTTCAGTTCTAGTTCAGTTCTAGTTCAGTTCTAGTTCAGTTCTAGTTCAGTTCTAGTTCAGTTCTAGTTCAGTTCTAGTTCAGTTCTAGTTCTAGTTCTAGTTCAGTTCTAGTTCAGTTCTAGTTCAGTTCTAGTTCAGTTCTAGTTCAGTTCTAGTTCAGTTCTAGTTCAGTTCTAGTTCAGTTCTAGTTCAGTTCTAGTTCAGTTCTAGTTCAGTTCTAGTTCAGTTCTAGTTCAGTTCTAGTTCAGTTCTAGTTCAGTTCTAGTTCAGTTCTAGTTCAGTTCTAGTTCAGTTCTAGTTCAGTTCTAGTTCAGTTCTAGTTCAGTTCTAGTTCAGTTCTAGTTCAGTTCTAGTTCAGTTCTAGTTCAGTTCTAGTTCAGTTCTAGTTCAGTTCTAGTTCAGTTCTATTTCTAGTTCAGTTCTAGTTCAGTTCTAGTTCAGTTCTAGTTCAGTTCTAGTTCAGTTCTAGTTCAGTTCTAGTTCAGTTCTAGTTCAGTTCTAGTTCAGTTCTAGTTCAGTTCTAGTTCAGTTCTAGTTCAGTTCTAGTTCAGTTCTAGTTCAGTTGTAGTTCAGATCTAGTTCAGTTCTAGTTCAGTTCTAGTTCAGTTCTAGTTCAGTTCTAGTTCAGTTCTAGTTCAGTTTTAGTTCAGTTCTAGGTCAGTTCTAGTTCAGTTCTAGTTCAGTTCTAGTTCAGTTCTAGTTCAGTTCTAGTTCAGTTCTAGTTCAGTTCTAGTTCAGTTCTAGTTCAGTTCTAGTTCAGTTCTAGTTCAGTTCTAGTTCAGTTCTAGTTCAGTTCTAGTTCAGTTCTAGTTCAGTTCTAGTTCAGTTCTAGTTCAGTTCTAGTTCAGTTCTAGTTCAGTTCTAGTTCAATTCTAGTTCAGTTCTAGTTCAGTTCTAGTTCTGGTTCAGTTCTAGTTCAGTTCTAGTTCAGTTCTAGTTCAGTTCTAGTTCAGTTCTAGTTCAGTTCTAGTTCAGTTCTAGTTCAGTTCTAGTTCAGTTCTAGTTCAGTTCTAGTTCAGTTCTAGTTCTAGTTCAGTTCTAGTTCAGTTCTAGTTCAGTTCTAGTTCAGTTCTAGTTCAGTTCTAGTTCAGTTCTAGTTCAGTTCTAGTTCAGTTCTAGTTCAGTTCTAGTTCAGTTCTAGTTCAGTTCTAGTTCAGTTCTAGTTCAGTTCTAGTTCAGTTCTAGTTCAGTTCTAGTTCAGTTCTAGTTCAGTTCTAGTTCAGTTCTAGTTCAGTTCTAGTTCAGTTCTAGTTCAGTTCTAGTTCAGTTCTAGTTCAGTTCTAGTTCAGTTCTAGTTCAGTTCTAGTTCAGTTCTAGTTCAGTTCTAGTTCAGTTGTAGTTTTACTTCCAGTTCAGTTCTAGTTCAGTTCAGTTGTAGTTTAGTTCTAGTTCAGTTCTAGTTCAGTTCTAGTTCAGTTCTCGATAGTCTATCAGAGGTTGGTCTAAAAAGTCTTCTACTGTAGAGTCGGCTATATAGCCTATAGCCGACTCATACCTATTAGCTATGAAAGACGATCACAGTTTTAAAGCTCTCATAGTTATACTATTTTTAATTAATGATTTTATTGTGAAAATACTACAAAACTTTTAAACATTTAGCGACTTCCCTTACCAACTAGTAATGGTTTTTTCTCGCTGTCATATTTTTTTCAACTTTCATTCCAGCAGTCAGTTCGTTGGACACGTTTTAATCATTAATTTAAAACATGTGTAAATGATATTTTTTATTATTTTCTTTACTTTTTTTTGCACAGAAGTTGGAAAAAATAATATGTTTTTCATTTTTATCAAATAAAATTTCTTTTGATCTTGATAAATTACGCTTTTAAAATATAGTTTCTTTTTTTTGTTAATAATATCGTTGTTCTGTTTTTTTTTTTTTGGTTGCTGTTGCTCTTTTGTGTTGAAACGTAATAAATTTAAATAAAATTTTAATTTATCATCTTTCGCCAAAAATTGCCAAATGTATAAATAAAAATTGGGCAAACAAATGAAAGAAAATGGCAAAAATTTTACTTAATTAATTGCAGCAGTTGTTGGATAGAGATACACAAGAAATATTATTCAAAGTTTTGGGGGTTGCTTAATTCAAAGAGTTTTTTTTTTAATTTTATGATTGCAATTATTAATAAATAAAATTTTAAAATAATTAGCTAGAATTAATTAAATTGCAATTTGTTTTGTTTTTATTGAAGATTTGCATACTTTTAGTTAAATGAAAAAATATTATTTATTTTAAATTATAAAATGTAATTACATTTTAAAACAAAAGTTATATATTTTATAGTTAAGTTTCATCATATTTTTATTTTCAAAAAATTATTAATTAAATTTTATTTATTTTCTCTCTTTTTAGGTAAGTCTGATAATAATTTTTGTATGAAATACAAGCTATTGTTTAACGTAAGTTTTTTTTCCAAAATTTTGAAACCATTAAAAGTTTGTTTAGCATATTTTTCATCAATAACATAAAGAATGACCTTTGACCTTTAAAAAAAAAAACTTTAGAACTACTATTACAAATCCCATCAAAGCTGTAATATCTTTTGAAAAAATAACTTTAGCAATAATTAAACCTTGTTCAGACACGTAATATTGTAATGACCTTTGACCTTTTTTGCTTGAATCTACATAATCTAAGCTCTGTTTATGTTCAGTTCTTGTTCTAGTTTAGTTCTAGTTCAGTTCTAGTTCAGTTTTAGTTCAGTTCTAGTTCAGTTCTAGTTCAGTTCTAGTTCAGTTCTAGTTCAGTTCTAGTTCAGTTTTTAGTTCAGTTCTAGTTCAGTTCTAGTTTTAGTTCAGTTTAGTTCAGTTCAAGTTCAGTTTAGTTCAGTTCTAGTTCAGTTCTAGTTCAGTTCTAGTTCAGTTCTAGTTCAGTTTAGTTCAGTTCTAGTTCAGTTCTAGTTCAGTTCTCGTCAGTTCTAGTTCAGTTCTAGTTCCGTTCTAGTTCAGTTCTAGTTCAGTTCTAGTCAGTTCTAGTTCAGTTCTAGGTTGCCTTTCAGTTCTAGTTCAGTTCTAGTTCAGTTCTAGTTCTAGTTCAGTTCTAGTTCAGTTCTAGTTAGGTTCTAGTTCAGTCTAGTTCAGTTCTAGTTCAGTTCTAGTTCAGTTCTAGTTCAGTTCTAGTTCAGTTCTAGTTCAGTTCTAGTTCAGTTCTGTTCTAGTTCAGTTCTAGTTCAGTTCTAGTTCAGTTCTAGTTCAGTTCTAGTTCAGTTCTAGTTCAGTTCTAGTTCAGTTCTAGTTCAGTTCTAGTTCAGTTCTAGTTCAGTTCTAGTTCAGTTCTAGTTCAGTTCTAGTTCAGTTCTAGTTCAGTTCTAGTTCAGTTCTAGTTCAGTTCTAGTTCAGTTCTAGTTCAGTTCTAGTTCAGTTCTAGTTCAGTTCTAGTTCAGTTCTAGTTCAGTTCTAGTTCAGTTCTAGTTCAGTTCTAGTTCAGTTCTAGTTCAGTTCTAGTTCAGTTCTAGTTCAGTTCTAGTTCAGTTCTAGTTCAGTTCTAGTTCAGTTCTAGTTCAGTTCTAGTTCAGTTCTAGTTCAGTTCTAGTTCAGTTCTAGTTCAGTTCTAGTTCAGTTCTAGTTCAGTTCTAGTTCAGTTCTAGTTCAGTTCTAGTTCAGTTCTAGTTCAGTTCTAGTTCAGTTCTAGTTCAGTTCTAGTTCAGTTCTAGTTCAGTTCTAGTTCAGTTCTAGTTCAGTTCTAGTTCAGTTCTAGTTCAGTTGTAGTTCAGTTCTAGTTCAGTTGTAGTTCAGTTCTAGTTCAGTTCTAGTTCTAGTTTAGTTCTAGTTTAGTTCTAGTTCAGTTCTAGTTCAGTTCTAGTTCAGTTCTAGTTCAGTTCTAGTTCACTTCTAGTTTAGTTCTAGTTCAGCTCTAGTTCAGTTTTAGTTTTTAAATTTTTTTTAAACAATTTAAAACTTTTTAAAATATTCCTTATTTAGTACTATTTTTTTACAACTTCAAGTATGTAATTGATATGTGTGTTTTGCTATTTTATTAATAAATAAAAAACATCATCATTCCTAAGCATTTTTTTCTCCTCATAAACACTATTAAGCAAATAATAATGGCTGATGTTTACATTAAAAATCATTACATAAATTGAAAAGTGTGCCACAAACCGGCAAAAAATTGAAAAACAAAACTATTTGTATCTATAAATATGAAAAAATACTCAAAAGATAGATAGATACTCCTATAAGTCTTAGTAAAGTGTATAGAGATTTTTTCTCCCGTTTTTTTATGAGTTTGTTGTCTTTGCTATTTTATGGTTATTATTACCATATTTATGCTACTTTACTTAGTTTATTTTTTTATTATTATTTTAAAACTTAAGTCAAATGGGTTTTTTTTTCAAGATTTCTGTTTCTGTTTTTTAGCAATTAAAATAAACTATACATAAGTATTAGCAAGACAGTCGAATATTTAGATGTTTGCTAAGAGTCTACTGTTATAAAGTCACTTATAGAGCGAGCGCCTTATTTATACAGACAGATATTATTATGATCCTACAATTGTTTGTTAAATTTTATACAATAATTGTGCAGAAATTTTCTATATGTATGGATGGATACACAATAAAAATTTGAAAATCATAAGTACTTGTACATATAGCTAAATAAGCAGTGTCTGGTGTATGTTTTACTGCCGGTTATTTGAGGAACCCGGTAGTTTTGGGTAATTAACTATTTTAGCATGTTTGTGACCTAGTTGTTAAAAAACAAATTAAGACTATAACTACTTTTCATCTAAAAAGGTTTCAAACAGTTACATTCTAGCTTCTTTGTTGACTTTAAAGAAGTAATTGACTACTTTATAAGTTACCTCTGATATGTTAAGTAATCAATTGTTTATATTGTCAATCGAATCGGTTTCTGTCTGTCTGTCCTATCTATCTGTGAGGTTTTTTAAAAGCTTGTAGAAAAGTATTTTGTTGATTTTTTTTATTTATTTATTATTCGCATATCATCATCGTCATCTTCATCATCATCAGTATTATTATTGTTATTGTTGTTGTTAGTTTTTTAAATGATCATGATCTTAGTAAAATAAACATTTATTTTTTGAATAAATAATAAGTGTATTCGCTTCATAGTTTTACATAAGCAAACACAAAAATTACTTCAGGGCCCCAGATTTCTCACATAAACACAAAATGAACTTTGACCCGCGTGGTTGAAAACAGATTTTAAAGTCGGGATTATAGAGTCGTACATACTAATGACTATAAAATCGTATGTATATTGTCTTTAGATTATGTTTTAGATCATACTCTAGTCTTTAGACTAGATCACGCACTAGCGTCTAGACTAGATCACACTCTAACCTATAGACTAGATCTCTCTAGACTTTAGACTAAATCAGACTCTACCCTATAGACTAGATCGTACTCTAGTCTATAGACTAGATCGTGGTCTATTCTCTAACCTATAGATTAGATCGTACTCTAGCCTATATACTAGATCATACTGTAACCTGTATAATAGTTCATACTGTAACCTGTAGACTATATCGTACTCTAGCTAATAGACTTAATCGTACTATAGCCAACAGACTATATCGTACTCTTGCCTATAGACTTAATCGTACTGTAACCTGTAGACTAGATCGTACTCCAGCCTATAGACGAGATCGTATACTAACATATAGACTAGACGTACTCTAGCCTATAGACTAGATCACACTCTAGTTTATAAACTAGATTGTACTCTAGCCTATAGAATATATCGTACTCTTGCCTATAGACTTAATCGTACTGTAACCTGTAGACTAGATCGTACTCTAGCCTATAGACTAGATCATACTCTAGCCTATAGATTTGATCACACTCTAGCCTATGACTTGATCACACTCTAGCCTATAGACTAGATCACACTCTAGTTTATAGACTAGATTGTACTCTGGCCTATAGACTAGATCGTACTCTAGTCTATAGACTAGATCGTACTCTAGCCTATAGACTAGATCGTACTCTTGCCTATAGATCACACTCTAGCCTATAGACTAGATCACACTCTAGCCTATAGCCTAGATCACGCTCTAGCCTATAGACTAGATCACACTCTAGCCTATAGACTAGATCGTACTCTAGCCTATAGACTAGATCGTACTCTAGCCTATAGACTAGATCGTACTCTAGCCTATAGACTAGATCGTACTCTAGCCTATAGACTAGATCGTACTCTGGCCTATAGACTAGATCGTACTCTAGCCTATAGAATAGATGGTACTCTAGCCTATAGTATAGATGGTACTCTAGATCGTACTAAAGCCTGTTGACTAGAACGTACTCTAGCCTACAGACTAGATCGTACTTTAGCCTATAGACTAGATCGTACTCTAGCCTTTAGACTAGATCGTACTCTCGCCTGTAGACTAGATTGTACTCTGGTCTATAGCCTATAGACTATTCTGGCCTATAGACAAGATCGTACTCCAGCCTATAGACTAGATAACACTCTAGCCTATAGACTAGATCACACTCTAGCCTATAGACTAGATCACACTCTAGCTTATAGATTGGATCACACTCTAGCCTATAGATTAGATCACGCTATAACCTATAGACTAGATCATGCTCTAGCATATAGACTATATCGTACTCTCGAATATAAACTAGATCATACTCTAGTCTATAGACTAGATCACATTCTAGGCTATAAATTTCTCAATTTGTAATAACTTTCAATGAACACCCCTACTATTCGTACATCCAATAGTATGTTAAAACGTTTATAAATTTATATGTCTCTTAACTTTAAATAAAAAATATATATACACACATCCATATATATGTATGTATATATCTCAGGGAATCAGCTTAAATATTGACAGCAATATATCAGAATACAAGATGCTGTTTCTGACTATTCGTCAGACAAAACGACAGTTTAAATATCAATTGTTGTCGTTGTCGCCGTAGTTTTCGTTGTCGTTACGCTATATACATGCTTATAGCTAAAAAAAAAACAAGCAGCGGATCTATGATCACAAAATGATAATTGTTTTTGATTGGTTTGAGTTTTGTTTTGTTGTTTTTTACAATTCAGTAGATACAACCAAATACAGACTACGTGCAGTAAATTGTATCGTAAATTAATATAAGTTAAATGTATAAGTTACAGTAAATAAATGTACATACGTAATTATTTATTGGAAAAAAATATAATCACAATGACGCCAAATAAAAATTCACGTTGTAGTTTTTTTTTTTTTTTTTTCTTATTTACAACAATAGTTTAAATATTTTATAGTTTAAAGGGAAATATTTCTTGATTTTTAAAATTTTGTTAAATTTTTTTTAAATAAATATTTTTTTTGGTTTTTTTATTGTCGCAAAACAAAACCTGTGATTTACAGCAACAGCTGCAAATTTGATTTTCCCCCTTTTTTTTGCTGCTTTCCAATATTTTTTTTTTTTTTTTTTGTTAATTTAATTTGACTTGTAAAATTTTTGTTTGTTTTTGCAGCAAGAAATTCTTGTTAAAATTATGCCCACAAAAAAAAGCACATCCAACATAAATTTGAAACAATGTATAAAAATGATGGCGCATTTTATTTAACAAACACCAGCATCTTCTTTAACACAATCTTAACCAACCTTGTCATTTTTTTTTAAAGATTTCTTTTCCATTCGAAAAATTTGTCCTTAAATCAGACAACAGCATCAGCAGCATTTATAAAAACAAAAAAGTGTTGTCGCGCCAGTTTTGTGACTTTCCTGCTGTTTGTTTTTTCAACTTAGTCCATTGTACTGCTGACATTGTCTGCTAAATCTAACGAGTCCAAAAATATGTTTTTTTTTTTCTAAATAACATTTATTTAATTATTATTAAAGTCAAATTATGCGGGTTTGTTTGTCTGAAATTTATAATCAGAAATATTTAGTTGTTTGTAGTTGAGCAAAAACAAATCGTTTAATTTCTCCTTTTTATTAAATACACTGAGAGAAAATCAAGGAAATTTATCACACAAAACTTTTCCCTCCTAGAACATCATTCAATGTATATACTACTACATATAGACAATAGACTAGATAGATCTCACTCTACTCTAGGCTATACACTAGATCACTCTCTACTCTATAGACTAGATTACACTCTTCTAAACTATAGTCTAAATCCCTCTGTAGTTTCTAGACAAGATCATATTTTAACCTATAAACTAGATCATACTCTACCCTAGTATATAGATAAGATCACAATAAACTAGTCAATAAACTAGATCACACTCACATCTAGTCAATAAACTAGATCACACTCTACCTTAGTATACAGACAAGATCGTATTCTAGTCATTAAACTAGATCATACTCTAGTTAATAAACTAATATACTTTAGTCTGCAGACTAGATCACAATCTACTCTAGTTCATAGATTAGAACACACTCTACTCTATTCCATAGACTAGATCTCTAGCTTATAGACCAGATCATACTCTAGAGTGCGGACTATTTCACACTCTAGGCAATACACTAGATCACACTCTAGCCTATAGACTAGATCACACTCTAGCCAATAGACTAGATCACACTCTAGCCTATAGACTAGATCACACTCTAGCCAATAGACTAGATCACACTCTAGCCAATAGACTAGATCACACTTTAGCTTATAGACTAGATCACACTCTAGCCAATAGACTAGATCACACTCTAGCCTATATACTAGATCACACTCTAGCCAATAAACTAGATCACACTCTAGCCAATAGACTAGATCACACTCTAGCCAATATACTAGATCACATTCTACGCAATACAATAGATCACACTCTAGCATATAGACTAGATCACACTCTAACCAATAGGCAAGATCACACTCTATCCTATCGACTATATCACACTCTAGCCAAAAGACTAGATCACACTCTAGCCAATAGACTAGATCACACTCTAGCTTATATACTAGATCACATTCTATCCAATAAACTAGACCACACTCCAGGCTATAAACTTGATCACACTCTAGCCTATAGACTAGATCACACTTTAACCTATAGACTAGATCGTACTCTATCCTATAGACTAGATCACACTCTAAAATTCTTATTGCGGAACTAGTGCCTACAAAGTCGCATATTATGATCACAAATATTTGCTAGTAATAACTTTAACTTTTCTATAAACTAGATTACACTCTACCCTAGTATATAGATAAGATTACACTCTAGTCGATAAACTAGATCACACTCTATCTTAATATATAGACCAGATCGCACTCTAGTCTTAAACTAGATCAGTGTTTGTTAAGTTATTGTTAAGGGCTTCTTAAATATCCTATAGATCGCTGCACCCGAAGTCTCCCTTATATACATATATATCAAAATCGTCTCTTTATTAAAAGATCTTTAAAAAATTATAATAAAAACTCAGTTTAATATAAATTTTCTTTAGAAATACAAACAGCATTTAATAAACGTCAACCAAAATGCACGTAACGAAACCCCCAGATCAGCAGGCAAAATGCGCAAAAAAAAAGGTGACCAACTTTAGCCCACATTTGATTACAATAACTTGTGTTATTGTTGTTTTTTTAAGCTCTTAAATAGCAACAACCATAAAAATATTGACAAAAACAAAAACACAGAGAATATAAAACGTGCCATAGATTTGATCTGATTTATATGTTTTAAGCCCAAGACAACAGAATAAATTTAAAGACAAAACAAACTGAACGAAATATATAAATATCAGGCAATCACTTAAAAAAATGTCACCTTTGAATTAAAATAAAGTTAAAGAAATAATGATAAATGTGTACGCTACATGGGGCAATAAGGCAGGAAGAGTTTCAAAGTTTGTAAAGATCGAATGATGGTGATCTATTCTATGGACTACAACACATTCTAGCCTATAGACTAGATCGTACTCTAGCCTATAGACTAGATCGTACTCTAGCCTATAGACTAGATCGTACTCTAGCCTATAGACTAGATCGTACTCTAGCCTATAGACTAGATCGTACTCTAGCCTATAGACTAGATCGTACTCTAGCCTATAGACTAGATCGTACTCTAGCCTATAGACTAGATCGTACTCTAGCCTATAGACTAGATCGTACTCTAGCCTATAGACTAGATCGTACTCTAGCCTATAGACTAGATCGTACTCTAGCCTATAGACTAGATCGTACTCTAGCCTATAGACTAGATCGTACTCTAGCCTATATACTAGATCATACTCTAGACTATAGACTAGATCGTACTCTATCCTGTAGACTAGATCGTACTCTAGCCTGTAGACTAGATCGTACTATAGCCTATAGACTAGACTGTACTCTAGTGTATAGACTAGATTGTAATCTAGCCTAAAGACTAGTCTATAGACTGGTCTATAGACCAGACCAGATTGTACTCTAGCCTATAGACCAGATTGCACTCTAGCCTATAGACTAGATTGCACTCTAGCCTATAGACTAGATTGTTATCTAGCCTATAGATTAGATCGTACTTTAGTCTATAGACTAGATCACACTATAGCCTATAGAATACATTTCACTCTAGCCTATAGACTATATCACACGCTAGCATATAGAGTAGATTGTACTCTAGCCTATAGACTAGATATTACTCTAGCCTATAGACTAGATCATACTCTAGCCTATAGACTAGATCACACTATAGCCTATAGACTACATCACACTATAGTCTATAGACTACATCTCACTCTAGCCTATAGACTACATCACACTCTAGCATATAGACTAGATCACACTCTAGCATATATACTAGATCATACTCTAGCCTATAGACTAGATCACACTCTTGCCTATAGACTAGATCACACTCTAGCCTATAGACTAGATCACACTGTTTTATGATCGTGCTGTGTTTATATCAAAAACCGATTAATGATTGTGCCCTAAAGTTATATTTGGTTGATATGATAGTGCCCATAGCTAATATAATGTAATATACCAATTCATATTGCGGAACTAGTGTCTACAAAGTCGCTTATTACGAACACAAATATTTGCTAGTAATAGCTTCAACTTTTCATTACCTCAAAATTTGAGTAATAGAGGCGTAAATATTGGTTCAAATTTACCAATACAATGACAAAGGGTAAAAAAAAACTCTGTACATTTATTATTTACAGTCATGCTGTATTAGGCGTTCATACAACAACAAAAACATACATACACTGACTATTTTTCGTCTAGGCAGTTTTAAAAACTGCTACAGTTTGTCATATTAAATTTTAAGGCAACAACTGCAGTTTTTTTCGCTATAAAAATAATAAAACACGTTTGATCTGTGTTCGGTTTATGAGTTCATTGCTTGTTCGTGACAAATCTGTTTTGCCTGGATATACAATTTTTTTCCTCTTCTTGTTTGTTATGCTGCTGCAGCTAGACTTGCTGTTGCTGCTGTTGACTGTTGTTAGTTGTTGCTTTAAAAGCTTATAATTTGCTTTTAAAGCCCATAAATAAACAAAAAAATAAACAAATGTATTTAGTGGAAATAGCTACTACTGTATCAATGTTTAAAATGAATTCATTTCAGTTTTTCTTTTGCATACGACAACAATTGCATACAAAATGTCACACATGTTGGAGTAACTCATGTTGTTGAGAAGCAAAAAGTGTTAAGTGTTATTTTTAATGTTAAATGAAATTAATAAAAACAAGTAAGAAAGTATAGTCGGGCGTGGCCGACCATATGATACCCTACACCAGTTATGAATATTAAATGTGATTTATTTTTCATAATAAAGCATTTATCTTCAATATTCCCTTGTTCCGATACATTTAAGCAATTTATGGATGAAAAACTAATTTTCTGAAAGAGGCTTTATATGGGGGCTAGGGGCAAATATGGACCAAGCCCGATAAAATTTTGTGAATATATTTGTATTTACATAATATTTTATTGTGCTGAATTTTATCGCGATATTTGTGTTTATAAGTTAATTTGGGACATTCAAGTAATTTTCTGAAGGGGACTTTGTATGGGAGCTAGGGTCAAATGGGGCCCGATCTTTATGAAATTTGGCAGGGTCATCAAGACTTCTATAAAACTTAGTTGTGCCGTATTTTATCGATATATCTGTATATTTAACATAATTATGAGCTCAGAAGCCCTTTTCGGGGGGTTCTGTTCTATGGGGGCTAGGTGAAATAATGGACCGATTTTAACCATTTTCAATAGGCTTCGTCCTTGGGTCAAATAAAACGTGCGTGCCAAATTTCATCCAATTATATTGAAAATTGCGACCTGTACCTTGCGCACAAGGTTACATGGACAGCCAGCCAGCCAGCCAGCCGGCCAGACGGACGGACGGACGGACGGACGGACATAGCTTAATCGACTCAGAAAACGATTCTAAGCCGATTGGTATACTTTAAGGTGGGTCTAGGACGAATATTTTTGTATGTTACAAACATCAGCACAAATCCAATATACCCTCCCCACTAAAGTGGTGTAGGGTATAAATATGTTATTAGTAATTTTTGAAGTGCTAAGTAATATTTTAATAGACTAGACTATAGACTAGACTAGACTAGACTATAGACTAATAGACTAGACTATAGACTAGACTATAGACTAGACTAAAGACTAGACTATAGACTAGACTATAGACTAGACTATAGACTAGACTATAGACTAGACTATAGACTAGACTATAGACTAGACTATAGACTAGACTATAGACTAGACTATAGACTAGACTATAGACTAGACTATAGACTAGACTATAGACTAGACTATAGACTAGACTATAGACTAGACTATAGACTAGACTATAGACTAGACTAGACTAGACTATAGACTAGACTATAGACTAGACTATAGACTAGACTATAGACTAGACTATAGACTAGACTATAGACTAGACTATAGACTAGACTATAGACTAGACTATAGACTAGACTATAGACTAGACTATAGACTAGACTATAGACTAGACTATAGACTAGACTATAGACTAGACTATAGACTAGACTATAGACTAGACTATAGACTAGACTATAGACTAGACTATAGACTAGACTATAGACTAGACTATAGACTAGACTATAGACTAGACTATAGACTAGACTATAGACTAGACTATAGACTAGACTATAGACTAGACTATAGACTAGACTATAGACTAGACTATAGACTAGACTATAGACTAGACTATAGACTAGACTATAGACTAGACTATAGACTAGACTATAGACTAGACTATAGACTAGACTATAGACTAGACTAGACTATAGACTAGACTATAGACTAGACTATAGACTAGACTATAGACTAGACTATAGACTAGACTATAGACTAGACTATAGACTAGACTATAGACTAGACTATAGACTAGACTATAGACTAGACTATAGACTAGACTATAGACTAGACTATAGACTAGACTATAGACTAGACTATAGACTAGACTATAGACTAGACTATAGACTAGACTATAGACTAGACTATAGACTAGACTATAGACTAGACTATAGACTAGACTATAGACTAGACTATAGACTAGACTATAGACTAGACTATAGACTAGACTATAGACTAGACTATAGACTAGACTATAGACTAGACTATAGACTAGACTATAGACTAGACTATAGACTAGACTATAGACTAGACTATAGACTAGACTATAGACTAGACTAGACTAGACTATATACTAGACTATAGACTAGATGAAATAAAATGTAAGTTAATGCCTTTGGCTTCTTAGCAGTTAGAAGTTTTCGGCGGACGTTGAAATTGTTGTTGAGTTTGATACATTACCACGATGTTTGGCTGCTGTTGCTTATTTGTAGTTGAGCTGTTAAATGTAGTGCACATCCTGTAAAGATTAATTGATGTTTTGGTGATTTTTTTCTACTTCATTTTTGTTTTTTGTCTAAATAAGGAAAACACATGTTTTGGACAAAGAAAACTGTCATAGAGTTGCTTAAAAAAAAAAACTTCTTTGGCATTTCGTTTTAAATGGGATTTATATGTACATTTTGCCTGCAGTTGATAAACAAGTTCTTTTTTAAGATGATGACAAGTTTTAAGGATTTATGGCTTAATGATCAAAGGTTTATTAAAGTAAAGTATAATTTATTATCGAGAATTATAGAAACAGTGAAGCCCTTATGGAGGAAAATGCCAAGGAGTTTGGAAGAAAAAATTTAGGAAATTGTTATTTTAAGAGTTAAATTATAAGATTGGTTAAACTGCTTGCAAGTGGTATAGAGCCTTGAAAGACGCATATCTTAAGTAAGGCAGAGAGTAAGCATTTTTGTTACTCTATATTTTACTCTTTCTTTGCTTAAATGCTTATACTCTTTTTTGTTAATGATTATGATTGTGTTAGCTCTTTGTTAAGCATGTTTGCTACTTTCTATTTGCTTAAACGCTTATACTCTCTCTAACTCTGCATATCCTTAAGTGCTTACACTCTCATGGCAGCAGGTTCGAAAGGCCATTCGAAAAAACTATTCAAAGGCCTTAAACAGTTATGATTTCAACTACATTTTCAAAAAATTTATTTTAAATTTAAATAAAATTTATTAACAATCTAATAACAACAAAAATTAATTCTTGTTTCTTAAAAAATTACAATATATTTCGAAAAATTTCTTAAAAACAACTTGGCACAAGTGAGCAATAATATTTTTAACACAAAAAAAATATATATTTAAATAAATATTTCTGATTAAATTCTGTATAATTGTCTATATAGTCAGACGTCGTTGTCTATCTATATATAAATAATAAAAAATATAAATGTCTATTTGTCTGGCCTTAAATGGTTTTTTTTCTTCTTATACTATGGCTAATAAGATTTATAGACAAACAACTGATTCATCAGTTCTAAAAACACATAAGGAGATCCTCCTATTCACTACATGTTCACTATTAATAAAATCTAGTCAAAAATATTATTTGAAAAAAAAAAAAAAAGAAATCATATATAGTTGTAGTCAGACTGTCTGTGGGTTTTAAGCAAAACGCAACAACAACAACTACTCTATAACATTAATTAAAATAATAATAATGAACAATTTTAATAATGTGAAAACTACAAACAGCTAAATTATATTTTATTCAATTCAAAATTAAGGCAAAATGTGAGAGGAAGGAAGGAGAATGTTGTAATAGTGGGAAATTATGACATAAAATTTTATATGAACAAATGTTTTAGACTTTTTGAACAATGAGAAATTTTACTTAATTTGTTAAGGGGGGACCTGAATGAATGACTGAATAACTGACTGCAATTTAAAAAAATATTCTTTAAATAAATATGAGAATAATAATAATGATGATGATTTCAACTCGACAGACGTAAATGTGAATAACAGGTGAATTGTCTGAGTCAAATACAAAGTATATAGTGAAAAATTACATAGAGAAAATCTAATCAAAATAACTATATTTATAGAAAGATTTGTATGAATTTTATATTTTTAAAGAATTTTCTTTTTTATAGAAAATTTAAAAAAAAAAATTTCTCTTTAAAGAAAATTTTCATTAAAAATTTTCTTTTTATAGAAAATTTTATAGAAAATTTTTCATAAAAATTTTCTTTTTATAGAAAATTGTTCATAAAAATTTTCTTTTTATAGAAAATTTTTCATAAAAATTTTCTTTTTATAGAAAATTTTTCATAAAAATTTTCTTTTTATAGAAAATTTTTCATAAAAATTTTCTTTTTATAGAAAATTTTCGATAAAAATTTTCTTTTTATAGAAAATTTTCGATAAAAATTTTCTTTTTATAGAAAATTTTCGATAAAAATTTTCTTTTTATAGAAAATTTTCGATAAAAATTTTCTTTTTATAGAAAATTTTCGATAAAAATTTTCTTTTTATAGAAAATTTTCGATAAAAATTTTCTTTTTATAGAAAATTTTCGATAAAAATTTTCTTTTTATAGAAAATTTTCGATAAAAATTTTCTTTTTATAGAAAATTTTCAATAAAAATTTTCCATCAAAATTTTCTTTTTATGGAAAATTTTCCATCAAAATTTTCTTTTTATGGAAAATTTTCCATCAAAATTTTCTTTTTATAGATAATTTTCGATAAAAATTTTCTTTTTATAGAAAATTTTCGATAAAAATTTTCTTTTTATAGAAATTTTTCAATAAAAATTTTCTTTTTATAGAAATTTTTCAATAAAAATTTTCTTTTTATAGAAAATTTTCGATAAAAATTTTCTTTTTATAGAAAATTTTCGATAAAAATCTTCTATTGATAGAAAATTTTCGATAGAAATTTCCTTTGTATAGAAAATTTTCGATAAAAATTTTCTTTTTATAGAAAATTTTCTATAAAAATTTTCTTTTTATAGAAAATTTTCGATAAAAATTTTCTTTTATAGAAAATTTTATTTTTTTATAGAAAATTTTCGACAAAAATCTTCTTTTTATAGAAAATTTTCGATAAAAATTTTCTTTTTATAGAAAATTTTCGATATGTCTATGTTTGTCCGTCCGTGTGTCCATATTTTTATATACGTCTAAATTATGCTCCCGATTTTCGTAATGATCGGTCCATATTTGACCCTAGCCCCCATACAAAGTCCCCTTCTGAAAATCACTTGAAGATCAAAATTCACTTATAAACACTAGTATCTCGTTAAAATTCTTCAAGTGTACGCGTAAATCCCTCTACCAAATTGCATAAGGATAGGCCCATATTTATCCTTGCCCGACTGTACATTCTTACTTGTTTTTATATACATTTTTCAAAAACTTTTACTTCCATTAAGAAAATTACTTTAATATCAATATTTGCATTGCTTTTCCTCATTTTGGTTAAGTTTAAGACCTTTTAAAGGGGTTTGTAACTGTCGCAAAGGAGGTTAAACTAAAACTCCCACAAATAATGATAAATGACCTCATATTAAGTTCTCAATACAATAATAAGGGTGGCACTCTTTAACATCCCCTTGCATATCTGCATTTCTTTCACAGTGTTCCAAAGTGTCAATATGTTTAAACATATTAGAGAAAATGACGTCATTTGTGAAGTAAACTTAATATAGTTGGCAAAATTTTGTGAAAATCTGGAGGGTTGAAGTTTAAGATATGTATATAATGAAATTATATCTTAAGTGTTAATGAAATTAAGGAAATAGAAATCCTGCAAACATTTGGTAATAACTTGTACTTAGTCAGAACTTACTTTTTAATGACTACTGCATACCATAAACATTACTTTAAAGTAGTCTAGTAATGACTTATATATAATCGTGTAATTTTGAGCTGATTTCCATTTTAATTAATCAGGCTTTAACTACACATACTTTAACAGCATCTTTAACTTGCTACTTGTAAGCCAGATTGGTAATAACTTATTTAACTCCTTATTTGTTAGCGAGCATGGCAAATCTTTGCTTACAATGGCATCGTCTGATTGTGCTGGGTTTTTTTCTTCGAATTATTTCTGAAAAGTTTCTGGTTTTAATTATTTCCAAAGAAACTATTATTCATATTTTGTAATTGTTAATAGCTCATGTGCTATTTAACAATTACGTAAATCCCGTCTAAATGATTTTTTTACAGAATCCTAAAGATTTTTCCATTAATAAATAAAAGTAGTTTGACTTAGATTTATTAATTTTACAAAGTTATTTTAAAATTCTTAGAAATTTTCAACTAAAACTGTTTAACAAATTAAGCCATTATTAAGCCTCATTTCCCTGCCCATTTAAAAGTGACAAGAGATTGTCATTTAAATTAATTGTTAACAACAACCCAGCAAAAAATAATTGATGTCATACTTTACAAACGACATCTTAATCACATCTAAAAATGCGATTGCATACTTTTCGCTTTTATAAACCAAACATATCCTTACAAATGAAAACACAGTTAAAAATGAGGAAAGAGATGTAGAAAAGTCACTACAAACATCATATTCGAAGTACTTAAAATTTTGATGAAAAACCTATGAAATTTACTTAAGCGTTCCTTGAAAGAATGTGGTTTATTTTTGACATACAAATGTCGGGTTTTTACAGCTTCTAAAGATAAGATTAAATGTAGTTCAAAGTTGTCAAAAATTAACAACATCCCTCCAATGACACGTTAATGTAAAATTCATAGGTTTTTCACCTGAATTTGAAGCACTTCGAGTTACTAGTTGTGATGAAAATTCTACATCTTTTTCCACACTTTTTTTGCTGGGAATTTTTATTTGAAACCATAACCAACAACAACTACTGGTATTAATTGTTTATATCTACTACTACTGCTACTACTTTCTATCTTTAGCCACATCCGTTTTTATGGATTTTTATGATCAATTAAAAAAAAAAAACGAAACAAACAACCACAAACTGAAAAAATGGGCAAAATAATAAATAACACAAAATACGAAAAATGTTAAAGAATGAGCAAAGAAGAAAACTTAAGTTAAAACAATTAATTTGTTAAACAAATGATGGCTAAAAGTGTTTGTGGTTGTTGGATAATTTGTTTTTTTTTTCAGTTTATGGTTCACTACCGTCTAAATGGAGTTACTAACTCTACAAGTTTGTGAGATGTTTTACAAACACTATATATGTACATATAAATAGATGTGAACCATAAAAAATGCTAATACCTAATTGTTAAAAGAACTACCCAGTAGTTCTGGGGGATATAGTACATTATTCTTTAAAAGCGAAATTGACTACACTTTAGTTTACTTGGGGATAGTAACGAGACAATTTACACTACCACATCCACACTATCGGAGATTGTGTTATACTTTTTAAAGAATTTAGAATAAATTACATTATAGATTACTTAGGGCCCCTAAAGTGACAATTAACTCCTACCAAGATTACCAGTAATAAGTTCAGTAATAAATTAAATTCTGATTTTGCTATGAAAAACACCCCTCAAGAGAGAATAATATCTAGATTGGGGTATACCAAATAATTTTATATTTGAGGGGACCTTGATACCACTTTAAAAACTACTAGGTTTAACTACGCTGTATATTGCAAATGAAAATTATCAGACAGTTTGGCGTTTGTTGTTAGGAAAAATGATTTAATTTTCCTGCAAAAAAAAAACTTTAATTAAAATTATATTAACAAATGAGGGGAGGAAGTTGATAAAAACACGCAATTTGTGATTGACAAGTTAATAGAAGTTTTTTTTTACAAAAAATGGGGTTTTGTTATTATTAAAAGGGGTTTTTATTTTTTATAGACTTTTTAATTTATATAATTAAAAAGAAAATTTAGGAAAATTTTTTCTTTAAAGGAAACGTTTCTGGAAATAAATAACATTTTAGCAAAACATAGTGAAAAATTAAAAAAAAAATTGGTTTTCAAAAATTTATTAAAAATCCAAAATTATCGCAAATTTGATAATTTTTATAGGTCCTAAAGTTAAATATGTTGCCAATTAAAGGAGCTATATTTTATTAATAACGTAAAATTAATAATGATTTTATTAACATTTTACTAAAGTTAACACGTTTTGTTAGAAATGAAAAATTGAAAATATAAAGATTTTTAAAAATTACGAAATTGAAAAATTTTAAATTTTCAACAATTTGTAAAAAATCCAAAATGAACGCAAATGAGTTAGTTTCACAGAATAAAAAGGTTAATATGACTAGTCTACAGACTGGTCCATAGACTAGTATATAAACTGGTATATACTAGTCTATAGACTGGTCCTTAAATTAGTATATAGACTAGTATATAGACTGGTGCATACACTAGCCTATGGACTGGTTGATAGACTAGTATATAGACTGGTCCATAGACTAGTCTATAAAATGATCCATAGACTAGTCTATAGACTAATACATAGAGTAGTCTATAGACTGGTCCATAGACTCGTCTATAAACTGGTCCATAGTCTAGTCTATAGACTGATCCATAGACTAGTCTATAAACTGGTCCATAGACTAGTCTATAAACTGGTCCATAGACTAGTATATAGACTGGTCGATAGACTATTATATAGACTGGTACAAAGACTAGTCTATAAACTGGTCCATAGACTAGTCTATAGACTTATCCATATAGACTGGTCTATAGCCTAGTCTGGTCGATAGACTAGTATATATGCTGGTCCATATACTAGTATATAGACTGGTTCATAGACTAGTCTATAGACTGGTGCATAGACTAGTCTATAGACTGGTGCATAGACTAGTCTATAGACTGGTGCATAGACTAGTCTATAGACTGGTAGATAGACTAGTATATATACTGGTCCATAAACTAGTCTATAAACTGGTCCATAGACAAGTCTATAGACTGGTCCATAGACTAGTCTATAGATTGGTCCATAAACTAGTCTATAGACTGGTCCAAAGACTAGTCTATTGACTGTTCCATAGACTAGTCTATAGACTGGTCCATAAACTAGTCTATAGATTATTCCATAGAATAGTATATAGACTAGTATATAGACTGGTCCACAGACTATTATATAGACTGGTCCATAGACTAAGCTATAGACCATTCTATAGACTGGTCCATAGACTAGTCTTTTTAGGTTTTTCAGACATTTTTTGTTGTCCTGTGTTATTTATCAAAATTTTTCAAAAATTTATAACCTTAACTAACTTGTGCTAAATATGTTATAACTTATTTTTTTATATAAAATTTATGACATTCTAAAAGATGTTTTAACTTTTTCAAAAATGATTGAAAAAAAAAAGCTATAAATTTTTCAAAAAAGCTATTAATTTTATAGAAAAAAAAAAAATACATTTAACATATGGTTTTGACCACCTGCCGTGTGTCATAAATCACACGATCATGCAAAATGTCATATATCATCGTCAAAAGACAAGAAAAATCAACAAAACTATTTGAATTAACAAGAAATTTAACATTTTAACAGAAACAGAAACTAAACAAAACAAAACAAACTAAAATTTGCATAAAATATAGAAAAACTCAGGAACTATAAAGAGTTAAGACAAGAAGACACCTACTCTTAGTTGCAGAGGCACAAAAACACACACACACACAAAATAAACTGCTTATATAAAATGAATTGACTAATTTCTTGTTACTTATTGTTGTTGTTTTGTAAACAAATTGTAAAGGAAGGAAATTCGTCATCATCATTATTATTATTATTAATATTTGTATTAAGAAAGCATTATTATTAGTAGAAGCAACTCTTTCAGTTGTTTTGTACGTTTACATAATGAATGAATGAATGTGAATATTTTTCTTAGAAACACCTTTGCATAATAAACTATTTGTTAAGCTGCTGCATGCAGCATTTTCATTTTAACAAAAAAAAACAAAACAAATTGTATGTGGGACACTTTTAGTCAATGTTTGTTGTGATGTGTGCTATAAATTTATTTGTTTGTTTGTACTTTACTTGCCTCTTTTTTTACAAAAGCGTGCTGTGTGCAACATGTTTTCAAAATGATTGTGTCTTTGGTGTATTTAGCCGTCCGTCCATCCATTCATCTATACATCCATCCATCCGTCCGTCTGTCCGTCCGTCCTCTTTGTCTGTCTTATGCTTATGCATGACTCTAACGGATGTCATCTTTCATTTGTCAATATTTGTCGCTAAAAGCACATAAGAAAAAAGCCACAAACATACATAAAGCATTATTCGAAAAAAAAGATCCACCAATGAAGAGAATTTTAGAAAAAATATTTATAAAATTTTAAAAGTGTTTTTTTATGCTGTTTAAACATTTGTCATATTTTTCCGCTGTAAGTTTATACCCTATAGTTGGAAATTAAATTTTCTTATATTTAACAATAATTTGCTAAAAGAAGGAGAACTAATTCTGCGATTTGGTTTGAAAAAATACCAAAAAATTCTAATTGAAATTAGCTTCAAATTAAATCAACAATATTTTCTTAATTGATCAAGAGTTTTGGAAATTTTCTTAAATTTTGAGAAAGAAAAAATTTCTCATAAAAAATTTATTTATTTTTATTTTATTTTGAAAATTCTTCAAAAATCCCAAATTACTGCAAATCACAAACTTTTTAGAGATCACAAAGCTTAGTATGTTATAAACAGAAACAGCTATAGTTTATAAAAATCGATAAAGAAATACGAATGTTATTTACAATTTAATAATTATAAACTATTTTGTCAATAATTTAAACTTGAAAAAATTTCAATTTTTAAAAATTCATAAAAAATTCAAAATTAGCTTAAATCTAATACTTTTCACAGAATGTAAAGCTAAATATGTAACGAATAAAAAGAAATATATTTTTTAAAAATCGATGAATAAATAATAATGTTATTCATATTTCATTGAGGAATTAAATATTTTGTATGAAACACAAAATTGAAAATTTCTTGATTTTTAAAAATTTATAAAAAATCATAAATAATTCTTAAAAGGGATTCTTTTCATAGATCTCAAAGCCTTAATGTGTTGCCAATAAAATGAGTTATGTTTTATTCAAATCTATGAATAAATAAAGATTTTATACACAATTAAGTGCCGATATCATATATTGAGAGTAAAGCAAAATTGAAAATTTCCTAATTTTCAAAAATTCATGAAAAATCCAAAATGACTTTAAATACGATTCTTTTCATATATCGCAGAGCTTATGATGTTACAAATAAAATGAATCATATTTCATTCAAATCGATGTTACAAATAAAATGAAACATATTTCATTCAAATCGATAAATATATAATGATTTTGTTCACAATTAATTGCCGATAACCATATATTGAAACTAAAGCAAAATTGAAAATTTTTTTGATTTTCAAAAATTCATAAAAAAATCCAAAAAGACTTTAAATACGATTCTTTTCATATAACGCAGAGCTTATGATGTTGTAAATAAAATGAAACATATTTCATTCAAATCGATAAATATATACCGATTTTATTCACAATTAGTTGCTGATAACCATATATTGAAACTAAAGCAAAATTGAAAATTTTTTGATTTTCAAAAATTCATAAAAAATCCAAAATCAAAGCAAATACAAAACTATTCATAGATCTCAAAGCTTAAAGTGTTGCCAATCAATTGCAATATAGTTTATTAAAATCGATTAATAAATAATGATTTTATACACTATTAACTAAATTCAACACATTTTGTGCGAAAAATAAATTTGAAATTTCTTTCATTTTTAAAATTCAGGAAAAATCCAAAATCCAAGCTTAAATAGGATTATTTTTATAGATCATAAAGCTTAATATACTTACAAATAAAATGAGTCTAATTTTTATAAAATCGTTAAAGAAATACAGATTTTGTGCAAAATCAACTGAAGATAAATTTTGCTAGAAATGTAAAATTCAAAATTTGTCGATGTTCAGAAATATATAAATAATTGCGATTGGTTGCAGGTAGGGTCTTCAGTTTACCTTTCATTTACCACTAAACCATTAATTAATCTTGGCAGATATCTTCTTTTACCTCATAACTCAAACCAATCCTTCAACAACTCTTTACATATTACTCTCGTTCGTTTTTTTTTTTCTTCATCATCATCTTCTAAAGTAAACATTTATGTCTTTATGTTGTAATTGCAATGCAAAAACTATATTTATGCAACACCAATGTGCCACATCGCTTATGCCAAGTAGTTGTTGCCTTCAATTTGATTAAATAAACATCTACGAACGTGGGTGGTAATGTCATGTTGTATTTAAGTTTTTCTTTTTTTTTTACTCATTCCTTTACTATTTTTCTTGGCTTGTGCATAAATAATTTTTTACTATAATAAATTGTCTATTTTGTTTTGTTTTTTTTTTAAGTAAATTATTATTATTATTGAATTAAATTTATATGAAATTGTCAATTGCATTTTAAATGCGACTGCGCAACATACTTTTATACACACAATAACAAAATACACAAAGAAAAATTGTTGGCAATTAACACAAACAAAAAAATTCTAAACAAATTTTATGGTTATGTTAAAGAAATTTTAGTTCCAAATTGTTGCCACAACTGTAAAATTTTGTTATTACAACTAACACAATTTTCTCAGTGTACTCAAAGAAACATCTTACATACATAAATTAAGTATTGAAAATGCCAATATTATGTTGTCGAAAATATTGATTGCTGTTGCCTTGTTGCCTGGTGGTAGGTTGCATTGTCAGGGAAAAGGCTACCAACTAGAAAACAGTCAACTTAACAGACATTTGTGGGTTTAAGTGTGAGGCGAACAAGAAAAAAAAACAATAATTACTTTATTTGGTAGTAAAAGTTATAAACTTAATAAATTGCAAATTAATTTCAAGGAAAAAGTTATAAAAATATTAAAACTAAACTTAAACTACGACTTAAAACCTACAACTAACTAACTCTACTTATCAAGCAATTGCAGCTATTTCTCTGCTAAAAGATATTCTACTAAGAAATCTTTAACTACAAAATATTTTCTTTCACACCCTGTTTATTTTCTTAAGAATTTCAACAATTTCCCTTTTACACAAACGTTAAAAACAACAACATTCTAGATCTAACACAACCACCAAAAAACAATGTAATGTATTTTTACACACACACACAAAAAAAATGTCATTAAACTTAAATTAAAAATTGTAAAAAAATCTTTAATTTATTTTTATAAATCTTGTTGGAACATCGAAAAAAAATGTATTTCGAGTAAAGAAATTTAAACATAAAATTAGTTGCCACAAAAGAGAAATTGTCTTATGCCAGCAGCAGTACTAAAAATAATAATTGTCATAGTCTGCGATAATTGCCAAGAAATCAAAAACTCATTAAAACATAAAATTCTAAAAAAAATTTTCTCTCTAAAAATAAACTTTAACTTAAAGTTTTTCTTGTTAAATGGCAGACAGTTTGCCTTTTTTTCGTTAAATGCATACAACTGCTCTACAGTAGACTGTCTATAGACTAGACTGTCTATAGACTAGACTGTCTATAGACTAGGCTGTCTATACTAGACTATAGATTACAAAATAGACTGGATTCCAGAATATAGACTAGACTATAGTCTGGACTATAGAGTAGAGTATAGTCTGGACTATAGAGTAGAGTATAGTCTGGACTATAGAGTAGAGTATAGTCTGGACTATAGACTTGCCAATAGTCTGGACCATAGACTTGCCAGACTATAGGCAAGTCTCTCCATAGACTGTCTATAGACTAGACTGTCTATAGGATAGACTGTCTATAGACTATATACTATCTATATACTAGACAGTCTATAGACTAGACTGCCTATAGACTAGACTATAGATTACAAAATAGACTGGATTCCAGAATATAGACTAGACTATAGTCTGGGCTATAGAGTAGAGTATAGTCTGGACTACAGAGTAGAGTATAGTCTGGACTATAGAGTAGAGTATAGTCTGAACTATAGACTTGCCTATAGTCTGGACCATAGACTTGCCAGACTATAGGCAAGTCTTTCCATAGACTTGCCTATTATAGACTAGACTATAGTCTTGACTATAGACTAGATTATAGTCTTGACTATAGACTAGACTATAGTCTTGACTATAGACTAGACTGTAGTCTGGACTATAGACTAGACTGTAGTCTGGGCTATATACTAGGCTAGACTACAATCTTCTATCTACTATAGACTAGGCTAGACTATAGTCTGGACTATAGACTAGAGTATAGACTAGACTATAGACTAGACTATAGACTAGACTATAGACTAGACTATAGACTAGACTATAGACTAGACTATAGACTAGACTATAGACTAGACTATAGACTAGACTATAGACTAGACTATAGACTAGACTATAGACTAGACTATAGACTAGACTATAGACTAGACTATAGACTAGACTATAGACTAGACTATAGACTAGACTATAGACTAGACTATAGACTAGACTATAGAATAGACTATAGACTAGACTATAGACTAGACTATAGACTAGACTATAGACTAGACTATAGACTAGACTATAGACTAGACTATAGACTAGACTATAGACTAGACTATAGACTAGACTATAGACTAGACTATAGGACTAGACTATAGACTAGACTATAGATAGACTATAGACTGACTATAGACTAGACTATAGATAGACTAGAATAGATATAATAGACTATAGACTAGACTATAGACTAGACTATAGACTAGACTATAGACTAGACTATAGACTAGACTATAGACTATATAGACTATAGACTAGACTATAGACTAGCTATAGACTAGACTATAGACTAGACTATAGACTAGACTATAGACTAGACTATAGACTAGACTATAGACTAGACTATAGACTAGACTATAGACTAGACTATAGACTAGACTATAGACTAGACTATAGACTAGACTATAGACTAGACTATAGACTAGACTATTAGACTAGACTATAGACTAGACTATAGAAGACTATAGACTAGACTATAGACTAGACTATAGACTAGACTATAGACTGGAATATAGTCTGGACTACAGACTAGACTACAGTCTGGACTATAAACTAGACTACAGGCTAGACTATAGACTAGACTATAGTCTGGACTATAACCTAGACTGTAGTCTGGACGATAGACTAAACTGTAGTCTAGACGATAGACTAAACTATAGTCTGGACTGTAGACTAAACTGTAGTCTAGACGATAGAATAACTATAGTCTGGACTGTAGACTAAACTATAGTCTGGACTGTAGACTAAACTATAGTCTGGACTATAGACTAAACTATAGTCTGGACTATAGACTAAACTATAGTCTGGACTATAGACTAAACTATAGTCTGGACTATAGACTAAACTATAGTCTGGACTATAGACTAAACTATAGTCTGGACTATAGACTAAACTATAGTCTGGACTATAGACTAAACTATAGTCTGGACTATAGACTAAACTATAGTCTGGACTATAGACTAAACTATAGTCTGGACTATAGACTAGACTATAGTCTGGACTATAGACTAGATTATAGTCTGGACTATTGACTAGACTATGGTCTGGACTATAGACTAGATTATAGTCTGGACTATAGACTAGATTATAGTCTGGACTATAGACTAGACTATAGTCTGGACTATAGACTAGACTATAGTCTGGACTATAGACTAGATTATAGTCTGGCCTATAGACTAGACTATAGTCTGGACTATAGACTATAGTCTGGACTATAGACTATAGTCTGGACTATAGACTATAGTCTGGACTATAGACTAGACTGTAGTCTGCACTATAGACTTTACTATAGTCTGCTCTATAGACTGGACTATAGTCCGGAAAATAGACTAGACTATGGTCTGGACTATAGATTAGACTATAGTCTGGACTACAGATTAGACTATAGTCTGGACTATAGACTAGACTACAGTCTGGACTATAGACTAGACTACAGTCTGGACTATAGACTAGACTATAGTCTTGGCTATAGAATGTAGTCCATAGATAGCAACAATAACTATTTTTTCTCTCTCTTTCTCTTCTGGTTAAAACATAACTTAAGGGCATAAGTATTTATCACATCAAAACGTGTGTTTCGTTAACAATAACACAATTTGAATAATATTCAAAATTTCAAAGTTTTTTTTATAAAAAAATCTTTTTAACAAAAAAACCTAAAACAAGAGAAACTCATTAAAAGCCAGCAAAATTTTAAATTGTTTTTAAGCTACTGGTTTTTGAATTTTTAATTAAATATGGTTTAAAAACAGCAATTAAAACTTATACAGCAAAAAGATTTCTTAAAATATATTTAAAAAAAAACCACCTAATTTGCAAAAATTAAAAAGTATTTAACAAAAAATATACTTTTCTAAACAAAAAAATATTATACAGCTACTGTATTGTTATTATTATATTATTATCATTTTGATGACGATATAATAAAACCTTTTAAAACTGTTTTTTTTTTGTGAAAATTATTAATAATGGGGTGTCAAATTACTTTGTGAAAAAGATCATATAAAAAAAGCTTTATAGATAAAACATAATGAACTTTAACTTTTCATATTTAATAAACTTTAAAATTAATATAAATTTTCTCTTTTTTTCTTTCTTTTTAGGTAAGTCTATCATTATGTGTTTAAGAAATCTGATACCAAAGGTTAAATCTTTTTAGTTTTATGTAAGTTGTGTTTTGAATTTATTACTATTACTTGCAGTTATGATTTCATCATAGTAAATTTACACACCCTGGTATTTTACACTTATTATAAATATATTTTTTAAATTTATTGAAATTATAGAAAATTTGTTATAGTTTTTTTATTTACGGCCTATAAAATTCTTCATGGGTGGTCTGTTGGACCATTTTGTCCGTCAAAAAGGAAAAATATAAAATATGCACCCTGCTGTATATTATAACTAATAATAATAAACAAATTCAAACAGAGTTTGCTTTCGGAAAAAAAATACCAGGGGTGTATTTTATAGGAATAAATAGCAAAACAAATATGAACGCAATTTTATGATTAAGTTTAAAAATTAATTAAAATTTGTTAAAATGATTTATTGGTTTTAATTTAAAATAATTCAAGGAGTATTCGTTTTTATGACCAACTTTTGTGAGCAACTTAATTCATTTTAAGTGTTTTTCTTTTAATTTGTTTGTTTCCAAAAAAGACTTAATTTAACAACTAAATTAATGGCTTCTAAAATGTCAACTAATTTATTTCTTATACCTAAAACAGTTATATACTCTATCGTTATTTTGACTATAGGCGATTTATAAAATTTTCATATATTTTGTTACATTACACTGAAAAAAAATTACAGTTTTACTCATACAATATGTTCTATTTAAAACTGTTCGGTTCAAGTTCCAATTCAGTTTTAGTCCAAGTTCAGTTTTAGTCCAAGTTCAGTTCTAGTTCCAGTTCAGTCTTAGTTCTAGTTCAGTTCTAGTTCAGTTCTAGTTCAGTTCTAGTTCAGTTCTAGTTCTAGTTCAGTTCTAGTTCAGTTCTAGTTCAGTTCTAGTTCAGTTCTAGTTCAGTTCTAGTTCAGTTCTAGTTCAGTTCTAGTTCAGTTCTAGTTCAGTTCTAGTTCAGTTCTAGTTCAGTTCTAGTTCAGTTCAGTTCTAGTTCAGTTCTAGTTCAGTTCTAGTTCAGTTCTAGTTCAGTTCTAGTCAGTTCTAGTTCAGTTCTAGTTCTAGTTCAGTTCTAGTTCAGTTCTAGTTCAGTTCTAGTTCAGTTCTAGTTCAGTTCTAGTTCAGTTCTAGTTCAGTTCTAGTTCAGTTCTAGTTCAGTTCTAGTTCAGTTCTAGTTCAGTTCTAGTTCAGTTCTAGTTCAGTTCTAGTTCAGTTCTAGTTCAGTTCTAGTTCAGTTCTAGTTCAGTTCTAGTTCAGTTCTAGTTCAGTTCTAGTTCAGTTCTAGTTCAGTTCTAGTTCAGTTCTAGTTCAGTTCTAGTTCAGTTCTAGTTCAGTTCTAGTTCAGTTCTAGTTCAGTTCTAGTTCAGTTCTAGTTCAGTTCTAGTTCAGTTCTAGTTCGTAGTTCAGTTCTAGTTCAGTTCTAGTTCAGTTCTAGTTCAGTTCTAGTTCAGTTCTAGTTCAGTTCTAGTTCAGTTCTAGTTCAGTTCTAGTTCAGTTCTAGTTCAGTTCTAGTTCAGTTCTAGTTCAGTTCTAGTTCAGTTCTAGTTCAGTTCTAGTTCAGTTCTAGTTCAGTTCTAGTTCAGTTTCTAGTTCAGTTCTAGTTCAGTTCTAGTTCAGTTCTAGTTCAGTTCTAGTTCAGTTCTAGTTCAGTTCTAGTTCAGTTCTAGTTCAGTTCTAGTTCAGTTCTAGTTCAGTTCTAGTTCAGTTCTAGTTCAGTTCTAGTTCAGTTCTAGTTCAGTTCTAGTTCAGTTCTAGTTCAGTTCTAGTTCAGTTCTAGTTCAGTTCTAGTTTAGTTCTAGTTCAGTTCTAGTTCAGTTCAAGTTCAGTTCTAGTTCAGTTCTAGTTCAGTTCTAGTTCAGTTCTAGTTCAGTTCTAGTTCAGTTTTAGTTCAGTTTAGTTCAGTTCTTGTTCAGTTCTAGTTCAGTTCTGGTTCAGTTCTAGTTCAGTTCTAGTTCAGTTCTAGTTCAGTTCTAGTTCAGTTCTAGTTCAGTTTCTAGTTCAGCTCTAGTTCAGTTCTAGTTCAGTTCTAGTTCGGTTCTAGTTCAGTCTAGTTCAGTTCTAATTCAGTTCTAGTTCATTTAAGTTCAGTTCGAGTTCAGTTCTAGTTCAGTTCTAGTTCAGTTCTAGTTCAGTTCTAGTTCAGTTCTAGTTCAGTTCTAGTTCAGTTCTAGTTCAGTTCTAGTTCAGTTCTAGTTCAGTTCTAGTTCAGTTCTAGTTCAGTTCTAGTTCAGTTTCTAGTTCAGTTCTAGTTCAGTTCTGTTCAGTTCTAGTTCAGTTCTAGTTCAGTTCTAGTTCAGTTCTAGTTCAGTTCTAGTTCAGTTCTAGTTCAGTTCTAGTTCAGTTCTAGTTCAGTTCTAGTTCAGTTCTAGTTCAGTTCTAGTTCAGTTCTAGTTGAGTTCTAGTTCAGTTCTAGTTCAGTTCTAGTTCAGTTCTAGTTCAGTTCTAGTTCAGTTCTAGTTCAGTTCTAGTTCAGTTCTAGTTCAGTTCTAGTTCAGTTCTAGTGCAGTTCTAGTTCAGTTCTAGTTCAGTTCTAGTTCAGTTCTAGTTCAGTTCTATTTCAGTTCTAGTTCAGTTCTAGTTCAGTTCTAGTTCAGTTCTAGTTCAGATCTAATTTAGTTCTTAACCAAATAAACGCCTATTTTTCACTGTGTATATTTGTGTTTTTATTTGAAAATATTTGAAAATTCTCAGAAAAACAACTCTTACCCATAACATTTGTCGGTAAATCAACACAATCAGTTTTATGTACATGTCAAATAATTACATGTTGGAAAAAATTGTTTAGAGCAAACAAATATAAAGAGTTTATTTTTTCACCATATGAATATAATTTTTTGACTTAAATTATTCAACATGGAAACATTTAACAAGGTGAACTAGTTTTAATTCTCCACAAAAAAAAAAACTTAATAATGTATGAATTTTGTTACTGTTTTTTTTTTTTATTATTAACAACTTTTTTATGGACCACAATAATTTTAAACATAGAAAAAAATCGAAAAAAAAACTCGTTCTATAAAAAAATTGATACAGTTTCAGAAATTATGAATGAAACCGAGAACTATTTAAACAATATTAAAAATATAATAAAAAATAAAACTGGTAGGTACTGGTTAAAATTTAAGCTAAAAAAGGTGTAAATTTTATTTATCATGTTTAAAAAGTTAATTAGAAAATCGCAGAAAAAACTGGTAACTAAATTTAAGAACAAACACAAAAAAAACAGAAATCTTTCAAAGTTGTTTTTACTAAATAAGGAAATTATTGTAAATTTTATATGAAACAAAAAAAAAAAAGCGTTTGTGTTAAAACAAATCATACGTGATTTTTCAATTTAATTGAACAAATTTGTAGAGATTTAATGATTTAAAAATAATTTGAGAAAAATAAACTCACACACACACACAACTTAGATTATTGAATGGTGTCAATGATTTTTATAGAAAAACAAATATGAGTCACATTTTTTTAGATTTCTAAACATATTTTGTAGAGAAGTAGAAAAAAATTATTGCTTTTAATGATTTACACGTGTTTTAGCATGAATTTATTAAAAAACTTTTTACAAAATAAAAATCATTAACTAAAATTAATGTTTTGATGTTTAAAATACACTCCTTTTGACGTTTATAGGAGTTAAAATTTCATTGAAATATATGTTTTTTATAATATTGTTAATGTTAACGAATGTTTGAAACAAGCTATTGAACTTCTATAAAGTTTAGTTAAACGTCCTTGAATAATTTATAATTTAAAACAAAGTTTTGAAAATGAAATGTTTCATAATTTCTGGTAGATAAAGCTTTATGTTCATTTCTAGTTCAGTTCTAGTTCAGTTCTAGTTCAGTTCTAGTTCAGTTCTAGTTCAGTTCTAGTTCAGTTCTAGTTCAGTTCAGTTCAGTTCTAGTTCAGTTTTAGTTCTAGTTCAGTTTTAGTTCAGTTCTAGTTCAGTTCTAGTTCAGTTCTAGTTCAGTTCTAGTTCAGTTCTAGTTTCAGTTTTAGTTCAGTTTTAGTTCAGTTCTAGTTCAGTTCTAGTTCAGTTCTAGTTCAGTTCTAGTTCAGTTCTAGTTCAGTTCTAGTTCAGTTCTAGTTCAGTTCTAGTTCAGTTCTAGTTCAGTTCTAGTTCAGTTCTAGTTCAGTTCTAGTTCAGTTCTAGTTCAGTTCTAGTTCAGTTCTAGTTCAGTTCTAGTTCAGTTCTAGTTCAGTTCTAGTTCAGTTCTAGTTCAGTTCTAGTTCAGTTCTAGTTCAGTTCTAGTTCTAGTTCAGTTCTAGTTCAGTTCTAGTTCAGTTCTAGTTCAGTTCTAGTTCAGTTCTGTTCTAGTTCAGTTCTGTTCTAGTTCAGTTCTGTTCTAGTTCAGTTCTGTTCTAGTTCAGTTCTGTTCTAGTTCAGTTCTGTTCTAGTTCAGTTCTGTCTTAGTTCAGTTCTAGTTAGTTCTAGTTCAGTTCTAGTTCAGTTCTAGTTCAGTTCTAGTTCAGTTCAGTTCAGTTCTAGTTCAGTTCTAGTTCAGTTCTAGTTCAGTTCTAGTTCAGTTCTAGTTCAGTTCTAGTTCAGTTCTAGTTCAGTTCTAGTTCAGTTCTAGTTCAGTTCTAGTTCAGTTCTAGTTCAGTTCTAGTTCAGTTCTAGTTCAGTTCTAGTTCAGTTCTAGTCAGTTCTAGTTCAGTTCTAGTTCAGTTCTAGTTCAGTTCTAGTTCAGTTCTAGTTCAGTACTAGTTCAGTTCTAGTTCGTTCTAGTTCAGTTCTAGTTCAGTTCTAGTTCAGTTCTAGTTCAGTTCTAGTTCAGTTCTAGTTACAGTTCTAGTTCAGTTCTAGTTTCAGTTCTAGTAAGTTCTAGTTCAGTTCTAGTTCAGTTCTAGATCAGTTCTAGTCAGTTCTAGTTCAGTTCTAGTCAGTTCTAGTCCAGTTCTAGTTCAGTTCTAGTTCAGTTCTAGTTCAGTTCTAGTTCAGTTCTAGTTCAGTTCTAGTTCAGTTCTAGTTCAGTTTTAGTTCAGTTTTAGTTCAGTTCTAGTTCAGTTCTAGTTCAGTTCTAGTTCAGTTCTAGTTCAGTTCTAGTTCAGTTCTAGTTCAGTTCTAGTTCAGTTCTAGTTCAGTTCTAGTTCAGTTCTAGTTCAGTTCTAGTTCAGTTCTAGTTCAGTTCTAGTTCAGTTCTAGTTCAGTTCTAGTTCAGTTCTAGTTCAGTTCTAGTTCAGTCCTAGTTCAGTTCTAGTTCAGTTCTAGTTCAGTTCTAGTTCAGTTCTAGTTCAGTTCTAGTTCAGTTCTAGTTCAGTTCTAGTTCAGTTCTAGTTCAGTTCTAGTTCAGTTCTAGTTCAGTTCTATTTCAGTTCTAGTTCAGTTCTAGTTCAGTTCTAGTTCAGTTCTAGTTCAGTTTTAGTTCAGTTTTAGTTCAGTTCTAGTTCAGTTCTAGTTCAGTTCTAGTTCAGTTCTAGTTCAGTTCTAGTTCAGTTCCAGTTCAGTTCTAATTCAGTTCTAGTTCTGTTCTTTACATGAGAGCTCTTTGCCTATCTCTGGTTTAAAACACTAAAAATGTTTTAAATTTCCTTTAAAATTTTGAAGTCTATTAAATATTGTTTGTCCGTCCCTACCATAATGACCTTATTTCCTTTATAAGCTAAAAATTGAAATTGTTTTAAAATCCATATATTAGATGAAACCTCACACAAATTCTGTTTTAATTACAAAACTATTTTAATGATTTTTAATTAAAATTGTAAATCTTCCATCATCGGCAACGTACGTTGCAAATGCAAAAAACCAAAACAGCTCAATGTGTTGCAATTTAAATTTAATTACAACATTTTTTTGTTCTAAAATGATCTCATAAGGAAATGTGCAGCTATTTTTTTGCTTTATTATTGATAATATTGAATAATATTGAATTTTTAATTTAACAATTTAGCCAAGTTTTAGTTTTAGGTATGCAAAAGGCAAAATGGTAATTTAAATAAATTTTTTATTTTTTGTCTGTCTGTATTCAGTATACAAATTGATGAAATTCAAGAAAATCAATTAATTAAACATTTATTTTATTTAGTATTGAAATTATTGGCAACGTGAAATTTTATTGAAATTAGAAAATGTCACATTATGGGTAAATTTTTTTTACAATTTGTATATTTACAAGATTGACTGATGACTTCAACTGCTTTTGTTGAAATATTTTTATTATATAAAATCTGTCTTAAAGTATTTCCGTTGTAATGAATGACTAAAGGCAAATATTTGCAAATTTTTTCTTAAAGTTAATTTGATATACATATTTTTATTACTATACCCTTACTTTAATATATTTCTTCTTTAGTTTTATTTATAAGAATTTTTGTTTTATTAAAAAAACAACATATTTGTTTACGCCTTTCCGCGTTACTAATTTAAAACTTTTTAATGCAAATTTATGAAGACATTTTTTTGCGATTTTAAATCTAAATAAATTATTATGTTTTTATATGTTTTCTTTTTTTATGTTTTAATAATTTATTTATAAACGATTAGACTGGCAATTAAAATCAGCTACCATTTCATGTCTTTAGTTTAGAAAAACAAAATGTTGAAAATAAATTTAAATAAAAATTAAAGAAATCATAAATATTTTCATATATTTTCAAAGTTATCTTGGCAACTATTGAGATTTTCTTCGTGGTACAAATTGAAAATGTTTCAAATTTACAAAAACAAATGAAAACTTTTTTTAAATAAATTATTTTATTTTTAAATATCTATAATTAGAAGAAAAGAGACTAACTAAGATCTTAATCAGTTTAAGTCTAGTTTAGTTCTAGTTCAGTTCTAGTTCAGTTCTAGTTCAGTTCTAGTTCGGTTCTAGTTCAGTTATAGTTCAGTTATAGCTCAGTTCTATTTCAGTTCTAGTTCAATTCTAGTCCAATTCTAGTTCAATTCTAGTTCAGTTCTAGTTCAGTTCTACTTCAGTTCTAGATCAGTTCTAGATAAGTTCTAATTCAGTTCTAGTTCAGTTCAGTTCAAGTTCAGTTCTAGTTCAGTTCTAGTTCAGTTCTAGTTCAGTTCTAGTTCAGTTCTAGTTCAGTTCTAGTTCAGTTCTAGTTCAGTTCTAGTTCAGTTCTAGTTCAGTTCTAGTTCAGTTCTAGTTCAGTTCTAGTTCAGTTCTAGTTCAGTCCTAGTTCAGTTCTAGTTCAGTTCTAGTTCAGTTCTAGTTCTAGTTCAGTTCTAGTTCAGTTCTAGTTCAGTTCTAGTTCAGTTCTAGTTCAGTTCTAGTTCAGTTCTAGTTCAGTTCTAGTTCAGTTCTAGTTCAGTTCTAGTTCAGTTCTAGTTCAGTTCTAGTTCAGTTCTAGTTCAGTTCTAGTTCAGTTCTAGTTCAGTTCTAGTTCAGTTCTAGTTCAGTTCTAGTTCAGTTCTAGTTCAGTTCTAGTTCAGTTCTAGTTGAGTTCTAGTTCAGTTCTAGTTCAGTTCTAGTTCAGTTCTAGTTCAGTTCTAGTTCAGTTTTAGTTCAGTTCTAGTTCAGTTCTATTTCAGTTCTAGTTCAGTTCTAGTTCAGTTCTAGTTCAGTTCTAGTTCAGTTCTAGTTCAGTTCTAGTTCAGTTCTATTTCAGTTCTAGTTCAGTTCTAGTTCAGTTCTAGTTCAGTTCAAGTTCAGATCTAGTTCAGTTCTAGTTCAGTTCTAGTTCAGTTCTAATTCAGATCTAGTTCAATTCTAGTTCAGTTCTAGTTCAGTTCTAGTTCAGTTCTAGTTCAGTTCTAGTTCAGTTCTAGTTCAGTTCTAGTTCAGTTCTAGTTCAGTTCTAGTTCAGTTCTAGTTCAGTTCTAGTTCAGTTCTAGTTCAGTTCTAGTTCAGTTCTAGTTCAGTTCTAGTTCAGTTCTAGTTCAGTTCTAGTTCAGTTCTAGTTCAGTTCTAGTTCAGTTCAGTAGTTCAGTTCTAGTTCAGTTCTAGTTCAGTTCTAGTTCAGTTCTAGTTCAGTTCTAGTTCAGTTCTAGTTCAGTTCTAGTTCAGTTCTAGTTCAGTTCTAGTTCAGTTCTAGTTCAGTTCAGTTCAGTTCTAGTTCAGTTCTAGTTCAGTTCTAGTTCAGTTCTAGTTCAGTTCTAGTTCAGTTCTAGTTCAGTTTAGTTCAGTTCTAGTTCAGTTCTAGTTCAGTTCTAGTTCAGTTCTAGTTCAGTTCTAGTTCAGTTCTAGTTCAGTTCTAGTTCAGTTCATAGTTCAGTTCTATCAGTCTAGTTCAGTTCTAGTTCAGTTCTAGTTCAGTTCTAGTTCAGTTCTAGTTCAGTTCTAGGTCTAGTCAGTTCTAGTTCAGTTCTAGTTCAGTCTAGTCAGTTCTAGTTCAGTTCTAGTTCAGTTCTAGTTCAGTTCTAGTTCAGATCTAGTTCAGTTCTAATTCAGTTCTAGTTCAGTTCTAGTTCAGTTCTAATTCAGATCTAGTTCAATTCTAGTTCAGTTCTAGTTTAGTTCTACTTCAGTTTTAGTTCAGTTCTAGATCAGTTCTAGATCAGTTCTAATTCAGTTCTAGTTCAGTTCTAGTTCAGTTCTAGTTCAGTTCTAGTTCAGTTCTAGTTCAGTTCTAGTTCAGTTCTAGTTCAGTTCTAGTTCAGTTCTAGTTCAGTTCTAGTTCAGTTCTAGTTCAGTTCTAGTTCAGTTCTAGTTCAGTTCTAGTTCAGTTCTAGTTCAGTTCTAGTTCAGTTCTAATTCAGTTCTAGTTCAGTTCTAGTTCAGTTCTAGTTCAAATAGAAATTTTCTCACCAAAAAAAATCGTACACACCCTGTTTCGTTTTTTCACATGTTTACCCCAAAAAAGGTGCGTGTTATTTACTTTTTCGAATAGATAAATACACATATACGGAATAAATACTCTCATACATAATTTCCACTATCTAAAAATGAATGTATAAAAGAAAATGCATTAAAATGCAGTTTTATTATTATGATTTTTTTTTATATAATTTTATTTTCATTATTTTGTTTAGTTGTTTGTATTATAAACGACCTATAAAATACAATTTTTAATATTTTTTTTCTTTTATGTTTTTAAATACCAAGCGATAGGAGTAGTAAATATGTAGGGTTTTCTGGTTGTATGTATTTATTTTGTTTCCAATTTTAGATATGAACCCAGTCTGTTTGTCAGCCAGCCAACAGTAATAAAAACAAAAACAACAACGCGTTGCAACGACTGTCTTATCAACTAAATTATGACAGGCCCGTATGTTCAGTCTAATTTTTATATTAATACATAATAATTTATTTATTAAAGTTTATATGTATAATATATAAACAAATACACATACATACATGCCATATTTTAGATACTGTAACACTATATAATATCTGAAAGTAGAAGTCTGTGGAAAAGAGTAGTCTTTCCTAACAGTCTATAAAAATTATTTATGAAGTGTAAAGGTGTTTTTTAATCCAAAATAAATAAAAAATCAAGTACCCCTAGTGTTGTTTTTAAGACCCAAGCGGAAAAAAGTTTTTAGTTTTTTTATTATTTTAATAAATTTGTATTAATGCGTAGGTTTTCTTTAATTTGTTTTATAATCATTTTGATTTCTTTGTTAAGAAAAAAAAAAAGAGGAAAATTCAAATTTACTTTAAAGTTAATTTATTCAGACAAAATCAAGTTTGAGCTAAAAACAACAAATTGTGTTTGAACATTTTAAAATTTATTCAGAAATGGAAAAAAATACAAATTATATAAAAATATAGTAATAATATAAATAAAGTTATAATAGTTTAATAAAATTAGAAACAAGTTTTTAAGCTTGGATTACATGGATTAATAAAATTTAAAAAAAATATATATATATATATATATATAGGTATAACAACAAAAATTCTAATCAAAAATCTACTTTTTGTTAGTGGAAGAAACAAAGACTATTTAATTTAAATTTGAAATTTTTGTGTAAAATATAAAAGAACTTTGAACCCGGATTTGTAATAAAACTGAAAGCTAAGCTGAAAATAGAATTATAAAAATTTTTTAAAAACGAACAGAAAATGCAAGTGTGATATCTTAAAATAGCAATACTTATGGGTATAATTAAAGGTATGTTTTAAACTTTATAAAATTCTATTAGTTCCACAACTTTTTCAAGAAGCCATGCTTTCTACCTATGTTCATCTAATTTGAGAGCGACACAGTTTAAAAATCTATATCAAATGAAATCTATTGGAAAGATGTCAGGAGATAATGTCACAAGAGGTAATGCTTTTAATTCACTCATGAAATTCAGCAGATATTGAATAAATCGGATTAAATAGTTCGAGTTCGATTGTACCTTTAAACTTGTTATGTTCAGTCCGATATTTTTGATTCTATGCTAAGTTTTGAACTGTTGAATTTTGGTTACTAAGCCTTTAACAATATGCTATTCAAATGACTACGTTTAAATTTCGTTTTGTTAAGCGATCTTAAAGCGTTAATAGTAATTTGTGTAAGTTAATAAACTTTTAGCACTTATCGGCAATATTACCGCAAGAGGTCATTAAAATTATATATACCCACGCTTTTAAAACACTACTTCTTTTTTACATTGAAGACACAAAACCCTACAGTCATAAAATAATTTAATGGAGCCCTTCTTGGCGGTTCTGGGAGACTTTAAAAAATAGAAGATAAATAGATATAGAAGATAGATAGATATAGAAGATGGATAGATATAGAAAATAGATAGATATAGAAGATAGATATATATAGAAGGTAGATAGATATAGAAGATAGATAGATATAGAAGATAGATATAGAAGATAGATAGATAGATAGATAGATAGATAGATAGATAGATAGATAGATAGATAGATAGATAGACAGATAGATAGATAGATAGATAGATAGATAGATAGATAGATAGATAGATAGATAGATAGATAGATAGATAGATAGATAGACAGACAGATAGATAGATAGATAGATAGATAGATAGATAGATAGATAGATAGATAGATAGATAGATAGATAGATAGATAGATAGATAGATAGATAGATAGATAGATAGATAGATAGATAGATAGATAGATAGATAGATAGATAGATAGATAGATAGATAGATAGATAGATAGATAGATAGATAGATAGATAGATAGATAGATAGATAGATAGATAGATAGATAGATAGATAGATAGATAGATAGATAGATAGATAGATAGATAGATAGATAGATAGATAGATAGATAGATAGATAGATAGATAGATAGATAGATAGATAGATAGATAGATAGATAGATAGATAGATAGATAGATAGATAGATAGATAGATAGATAGATAGATAGATAGATAGATAGATAGATAGATAGATAGATAGATAGATAGATAGATAGATAGATAGATAGATAGATAGATAGATAGATAGATAGATAGATAGATAGATAGATAGATAGATAGATAGATAGATAGATAGATAGATAGATAGATAGATAGATAGATAGATAGATAGATAGATAGATAGATAGATAGATAGATAGATAGATAGATAGGATAGATAGATAGATAGATAGATAGATAGATAGATAGATAGATAGATATATTTAATAGTTATTAATAAAAATTACTCTCTAAAAAAGTGATCCCTTCAACTCTTCTAAAACTGCCGAGTATTTTAATGTTTAGCCCAAGTTCGCGTTGCCCAAATTAAAAGGTTTTTTTTTTTTATTTCAAAACATAGCAGTAGTAGGTGTTACGAAGACAGAAAAGAAACGTTACTTGAAATAATTAACATTTTAAATTAGTTTTTTTTTGTTTTTGACTTTTGGGCGATTTTGTTTAAATTTTTTCCACAATTTCCTGCTAATTTGTTTTTATTTATTTAAACATTAATAACAAATAAAAATTTTAAAATTATTACTTTGTTTTTAGCAAAACTTTGTTTTTAGGGAAAATCCCATTTAAATTATATTAAAAAATATATAAATTAAAAATGGAGTCTTTTAAATTAAACATAAATTGCATCCGGTTTTAGCTAAATAAAAAATCAACAACATTTCTTCAAATATCTTAAAAACTAAATTTTATAAAACAAATTAAAATGTTAATTTATTTTCGCTTTAAAATCAAAAGAAAAAAAACATATTCATTCATTAATTTGTTTATATTATTTAAGGCGAAAAATATCACATTATTAAATATACTATTGTTTTGCTCATCATATTTCAATCTTATTGGTGGATTTTTTATTTTCATTTTAATATTTTTGTTTTGTTATGCAAATTACATTTAATTGTTTATACGTTTGTTAACAAAATGCTGGATTATTATTCGTTAAGAAGTTTTAAGTATTTTGTTTTCGTAAAAAAAAAACACCAAATTTTTTTTTGCATTAATTTGCATTTAAATCTTTTATTTATAAAACCAGATTTAAAGAAATTGTTTTTTTTTTATTTAGTTTTCAAATGGGGGCGTTTCTTTAGAAATGCTTTAAATGATTTTAAATTTATTAGTCTTATATTAATAATGTATTGTGTGTTTTAAACAGTGTTTGTTAGTTTTTTCCACCAATTAATTGGAATTTATGAAAAAAGGTTTTTATTTTTTTACTAAAATGTATAGAAAAGTTTGTTAATAATCCCTTAATTAATAGTTATTAAGATCATTTTTTTTTCTTTTGTAAAAAAAATGTTTATTTTTTAAGAAAATTTCGTTTAAACCCGAAAAAAAGTTTAGCAACATGTTGCTGGTTATTAAAAAAATATGAAACTGTTATACTGTCTTTAAATATTTAACTTTTTAAATAAAATTAAAAAAAAAAACCTCAGTACAATTTTTAGTTTAAACGTGTTTCTATAGGTTATGTTACGTGGGTTGCTCGCTAGTAAGCGAGTTCACTCGGAGGCCTTGTATTTGATTTCTTGGTCAGTTTATTGCCAATGATCTCTTGACATTGACAAGTTGTTTAGCAACATGTTGCCGCCAACTATTTAACATTAAAAACAGATATCTTTGCAACTTTTAATAAAGTTTATGTTTTAATATTTTACTTTTCAATTAAGATTAAAGACTTTTGTAAACATATGGTCATTTGTATTAACGAATCGCTTAGCAACATAAAGCTAAAGTATTTTTGCTCTAGATTTGATTAAAATTTACATTTTTCTTTATTGTTATCACATTAGAAACACTAGACTAGAGCTCTTTTTGTTACAGAAAATGAACAGTTCAGACCTATACATACAAATACTAATATTTTTCAGTTTACATTTTGTTTAGCAACATGTTGCCAAACTCTTATAAGTTTATATATTTTAAAGCTAAATTTTTCCCATTAGTTTGTTCATCATGAGATTATACTTGTAAAAGTATCAATAAATATTAGCTGATATATGTTTACAAATTATTTAGCAACATGTTGCTAAACTTTTAAACATAGTTAATAAGTATTTTTATCTTCTAATTCAAATTATTAATCTGTTCTTTATTTTTCTTTTCTTTTTAGGTAAGTTTTCAAATCGTTTAGTGAAAATCGTAATCAGTGATAAACGTAAGTTAATTTTTGATACATGAAATCGCGACTCTAAGGAAATTTTCACCTAAAAGTTGAAAACAACTTTACGAAGTTCCCAGCTATAGTACGAACTTGCAATTAGAAACAAACTTTCAGATATACAGACCAGAATTTCTAATTTGTTATCTTGTTATTAAGAACTTTTTGATTTTGTTAATCAAGTTTAAAACTTAGAACTCTTTTGCTATATAGAACCGCCTTAAAAGTTTTAGCTTGCAATAAATTTTGAAAATGTTTTTAAAAACATTTTTCATTTACTACAAACCAGCAATTAGTTATGTAAATTTAAGTTTTTATTAATTAAATTAAATAATATTAATATTTCAAAATGTGCTGCTGCAACATGTTTCAAATAATGACATAAAAATATTGCTAACTTTACATATAAACATCTGACAGCTAGCGATTTGATTAAATGTTAAAATTAAAGAAATTATCTTAGATGTTTTTTAAGCATTCAGACTATAACTATTTTATTTTGAAAACTTTTTAAAACCTCAATCTTACCGACAACTTTACAACAAAATCATATTTCAACACTGTTGAGTTGTGTTGAATAGACTGACAGCTGACTGTTGGAACATATGTAGTATCGGGGGGTTACTAAAGTTAACGCCTACATACAACTTACATCCTTTAAACTGTTTTAGTGTCAAGAAATAAAAATAACCAGTTTTTCTTTTGGCCAAACTTTACAAGTGTTTGCTTAGTTTGCTAAAAATTAAATAGTTTTTTTTTTTTCGACACTTTAAATTTACTTTAATAATTTGTTTAGTTTGTTAAACAAGCATCTTATCTACACTTTTAAAATATTAAAAATTTTTATATTTTTTACAAATTAGAATTTGTTTTTCGTAATATTACAAACAACAAAAAACTATTACCCCTGTTTTCATAAACGTTTAACAAAGTTATTGAGGGTTTATTTCATTAATTTTGTATTCAAAAACTGTTTAATAAACCAAAAATAATCCATTGATAACTTGTTAAACGCAGGTTTTAGTATTTAGAAATAATTTGGCAACATGTTGCCCACAGTTCAACTTATATAAATTTGCATTAGACTTTAATAAAATGTTGCATACATTTTATTTTTTCGTCATAAATGTTTCAGCAATATATTGTAGAAATATTTCATAAAATCATCTGCACATTTTACTCATTGCGACTTGAAAATGTAAACAAAAAACTAGATAATTTGTAATTACTATATGTTTAGCAACATGTTGCATAGCTATTCTACTTTAAAATAAATCATTGTGTTAAAATCGTTAATTCCTTTTACGATTGCTTGCCAGTAAACTGATTGATTTTTACCGAAAAATAAGAAATACTAAGCCGTTTTTATTGATAAATTGTTTAGCAACATGTTGCTCAATTTTCGTTATTTACAAAAATCAAATTTTAAATATTATAAAATATTTTTTCGAATAACTTTATCAATCTCCTGTCCATATAAAGATTAATAATTGAACTATAGTTCCGAAATGTTTAGCAACATGTTGTCCACTATTGTTCTTTACTTAAAGCTTAGTTTGAATCTTGTAAAGGCATAAACATTTTTCTTTTTCATAGCGAATAACTGTAGCATTATTCTTGCCATATTACAATCTATAAGTAAATATTAGTTACAAATTGTTAAGCAACAACTTGCCAATGAAAGTATCTTATTGATTGCTACAGACTATCAGAAACATTACAAATAATAAGCGAATTGTATTAACAAATTCTTAAGCAATATGTTGCTCAACTTTTATACTAAAGAGATGGAATTTTACGCGTTTGTTTGCCAATAGGGAAATTTAAAAGTTTATTTTTGATTGCGAAAGACTTTATCATTCTTCCAGAAACATTACAAATAATAAGCGAATTGTAGTTACAAATTGTTAAGCAACATGTTGCTTAGCCTCTATACGATAATTAATATACATCTTCTGGTTTGCTTGTCAATAAATTGAACTAATTCTATCAAAACATAACAAACGCTTAATATAAATTTTATTTGCAAATTATTTAGCAACATGTTGCCAACTATTGTCATTTACTTAAAGCTTAGTTTAAGCATTGTCAAGGAATAAAAATTTTTCTTTTTTATTGCTAATAATTTAAAAATTCTCCTGACCTTATTACAAACAATTATTAAATTATTTTAGCAAAATCTTAAGCAACATGTTGCTGTGTGTATTGAATCAACGAAAATTATAATTTTTCTTTTTTGACTGCCAATAAACGGGTTTAATGTATTTGAATATTTTAAAAATGAATACGTTTACTTTACACATTGTTTAGCAACATGTTGCTTAGCATTTCATATTCTTTTCATAATCACCAACAGATTTGTTTTCAAATTTTAATGAAATTTATATATTCCTATATTCATCAGCAACAGGGAAAAATAGAAATATAAAACTATTTGTATTCAAAAATGTGTTAGCAACATGTTGCCCAACTTTTTACTATATCACAAGAAAACAATTTAGTTGGCTATAAACTCTCTGTCTCTCCAAATTCTTTAAATATTATTCTAAACGACAGCTGATGTGTATATGTTTAGCAACATGTTGCTTGAAGTTTTTCAATTGTAAACCTGTTAAAAACTCTCTATTAATCTGTGCAAAAAATTTTTGATTATAAAAGTTTTACCGACCCCTCATGCTATTTAATCTAACAGCTTTTCAATTAAAGAAAAAAAAATACAGATGAAATTTTGATTAATGTTTATTTTAAATTAAACACATTTACAATTCATTAATGTTAAGCTTAATAATAAAGCCGACTTTTAAATATGCAAATTTTCAAATTTTTCAACATTTAATTTTTTCTATAATTTAAAAATGTTGCTAGCTTGTGGCAGCTTATTCAGCTCAATTAAAACATGTATTGAACTTGTTTACTTGGGAGTTTGAATTGAATTATTTTTTTTGTTCTCCCAAAAAAAAAAAAAAAAAAAAAAAAAAAAAATCTTAAAGTTTATTACAAATATTTGATTTTTTGCTGCTGAAATCACATTTTGCACATATGTTTTATATTTAAAGCAATTTAACATGTGTCTATCATATTTAATTTATTTCCTTTCCATTTAATTTAAAGTTTATTTAATATTTATTTTTTCTTTTCTTAGTTAAACATGAGGAGGTTTTTTGTTCTTTATTTTTAAGTCGTACTGTGGCATTAACTGTTGAAAAAAATGTTAGTGGGCGCTTTTGAACAGACAGCTTGTCTGGTAGTAAAACTTGTGTTAAGTTTATTTTTTCTTTCAATTCATTCATTTTATATTGAGAAAAAAAAAAAAAAAAACAAGATCTGGTTTTTGTGGGTTTTTTCTTTCGCTGTCGTTAACATAAAAAAGGAATGTAAATTATTTTTTTTTTTTTTTAAACAAAATGTTTAAGAGATAAATACATCTTTAGTTAAAGCGTTTTTGTTAAAATAGTTTTTAAAAAACTATTAAAGCATATCGCTGGTTATATACGATGACAGTTTTAAGTTAAACTAGATTTTTTCTCTCTTATGAGTTAGTGATGATGATAGTGGAGATCATTTTGAAAGAGAAATTGTTTGACATTATGTTGCGGGGAAAAAAAGTATTAGTTGTGAGGTGTCAACATGTCACCAGCAACATAAACATGAGAAAATATTTTTGACAATTAAAACTGGCGAAATATAGGCTTTAATTTACAGTTTAGTTATTATTAAATGATTTGGCAACATGTTGTTGATATCAACATGTTGCGGGAAAAAGCTATCAAATGGTAACAATACAGCAGCAACTTGAACATAAGAATTTTTGATTTTTATTAAAAATATTAAAAACACAAGTTTTAAATTAAAGTTTAATTTAAGATTTTTATGATTTAGCAACATGTTGCTAGTGTAAAAAGGTCTCCACATCATCATCAAGAACTATTAATATAAACTTTAAGAAATCTTTATTAAAACTATATAAAACTTGAACATAAAAACTTTGAATTAAAGTCCTATTGTTTATCTACACTCAATTAGTTAGCAACATGTTGCTGGCTATTCATTAATAAGTGGACATGAGACAATTATTTATTTTATTACATAAAAACTAATGAAAAGGTTTTAAATTAATTTTATAACAAATTCGAGATTAAATTGCTTAGCAACATGTTTCTAGAACATTATATTCTTAAAATTGTTTGCAAAGTTTTTATGTTTGCAATAAAACTAAATAAAGATTTAGAAACTATAACCGGCACTAATATATTTAATGAACATATTGTTAAGCAACATGTTGCAAGGCCACTTTACCAAATAAAATTAATCATTTGGCAACATGTTGCCCGTCAATACTATTAACTATTCTATTAAATTAATAATTCTAATCAGATTTCTACTTATAATAAAACAAAAAACTCTTCTTATATCTACAAGCTGTTAGCAACATGTTGCTAAAAAAAGTTATCATCATATATACTAAAGATTTGTTCAAACATGTTACAGAAAATTTGCTTCTTCTTTAGCAAATAATAAATTCAGTTTTTTATAAGTAATTAGAAACATCAATCTATTTGAATTTCACAATTTGTTTATCAACATGTTGCATACTAGATTGTGTCATGTATATTATAGATTTATTTAAAAAGTACTAGAAACAAAAATTTTCCTTTTTATCAACTAAAAGACTTAGATATTTAAAAATTTAGTAGAAATATTAATCTATTTGTTTTTTCAATATGGAAAATGTATAGCAACATGTTGCCAAGTTAATTTTTCATTAAGCTTAAAACATTGAATGCAATATACATTTTCCTGTCCTGCAATTAAAAATCATTTTAGTATTTAGAAAATTTTACAAGCATTCATCATGTTGTATTCACAAATTGTTTAGCAACATGTTGCTAATAATGTCACCCACTTAAATTGTTTAGAAAAATGTTTAGAATTATATGTGGAAAATATTGTTTAAGAAAATATAATATTTAATTAGTATTTATTTTGTGTTTAGCAACATGTTGCTCAACCTATGTATATACTACAGTTTTGTTTCATTATTAAAAAAAAGTTTATATTTTCTGGCTGCCAATAAACTAATGAGAACTCTTGGAGAATATAATAATATATTAATGTGTATTTGTAGTAACAAAATGCCTAGCAACATGTTGCCCTACCTTTATATTGCATCTTTGTTTAAAATTTTAAAGGAAATTAAATTTTTTTCGTTAAACTTGCTAATAAACTCTTCGAAAATATTTATAAAAAGATATTAACTTCAGTTTGTAGTTACCAAATGTTTAGCAACATGTTGCCTACCCTAAAGAAAAACCTATATCTTATTAATAACATTTTAAAGAAAATTTACAGTTTCCTTTATCGTTTCACAATAGTTTTCGCTGATTCCTATAAACTCTTGCAACAACTAATTTACTTTTTATTAATAATATGTTTAGCAACATGTTGCCTTTTTACCACAGTAACGATTTATTTGAAAAATATATAATAAAATTAACATTTAACTTAAACACCTGCAAACTAATAACATATTCACGTTTTAAAAGACATTATTTGTCAAAAAAATAAAACATTAACAAACGGTTACAACCCATAAAATATTTTAAGACATTTCTTAGCTACCATTAGGAATTCAAGCAAAAATCAATTTAAAATTACATACATATTTACCATATGTAAAAAATAATACAGTTCAGTAACACCTTTTATTTGTTAAGTTAAGCGTTATAAATATTTTTTATTAAACATTTTTTTTTAATTATTTTAAATTACTATATACAAATCTAAAGAAAAAATTTGCAAACTAAACGCCCACCAAAAAAATTTTTGGAAAAAATTATTAAAATTCTTTTATGAAAAATAGCAAAAAGAGAAAAACACACAATTTATAGTTTATCAAGTCAAATATTTAAAGAAAAACTATAATTTTGAAATTTTTATTTTCAATAATTTTTCCCTAAAAAAACAACTAATATTTTATTATGGGAAATAAATCATCAATGTAGAGAAAACAGACTATAATTTTGTTAAAATTTATGTTTAACATAAAAAATGATTAATATTATACATCATTTAAAATAATTTTAGACAAAAAATCTATGCTAACCACAGTCTTTTAAAGAGTGTTTACAATGAAAAGTGCGTGTTTTACACCCACTTCGAAAATGCCAAAAATAAGAGAAATAATCCAACAACAGCACCCACATGTAATTATTATTATTATTATTATTATTTTCTAAAGAAAAATAAATACTTTATATAGACCCCCAAAACAAAAATCAAAACATTTTCTTTTAAGACGTCATGAAAATGAAGTCATGTGTCTGATTTTATAAGCAGATTTACTTTCTATTATTATAATTTTATTTTTTGCTTAAACAACAATTGAAACATTTAATTTTTCTTTGTTCCCGTAGTCTCTAATGTTCGTATATATTTATTTAAATTCTTGTATTTTAATATCTGACTGTTTTATCTATTTAGTTTCCATCCATCCTACACTCGTTTTTATAAAGAAATTGGCCAAATTTGTTTAATGAATCCATATGTGTACCAGATCTAGACAAAAGTTTTCTTTTTGTTTATAATTTTAACATTTATTTTGTTGTGGTTTTTTTGTTGATAAACAAAACGATAAAAATAATAATTATTTGGTCAAGAGGTTTTGCTGTAGACAATTTGTTTGTAGGAAAAGTTAATGAATCATGTTTCGGGGCAAAACAGCAATGGGTATGTTTTGGGGAAAACAACATGTTGCCACAGAATACATTTTAGTTACATGTTGCCAGACGCAAATAGATAGATAGATAGATAGATAGATAGATAGATAGATAGATAGATAGATAGATAGATAGATAGATAGATAGATAGATAGATAGATAGATAGATAGATAGATAGATAGATAGATAGATAGATAGATAGATAGATAGATAGATAGATAGATAGATAGATAGATAGATAGATAGATAGATAGATAGATAGATAGATAGATAGATAGTAGAGCCCTGCATGAGTGACTTAAATAATAAATTAAAACTTTTGATTTTTTTCAAACACTGTGTTTGACTCACTCATTGTTTTATGAATGAAATGAATAGTATATTTGAAAATAAGGAATGTTAGTCAATACTCAATTCAAACGAAACAAGTAATGAGAGTGTTTGTGTGATTCAATTCAAGTAGAATACAGTGAGTGAATCGAGTGAAAGCAAAACAATTTTTAAGTTCGACAAATTAACAGATTTTTTGAATATTACTTCGAATTTTCGAACTTAATTTCGAATAGTCGAAGATAATATAGTAGCGTCATCAACTGTACTTAACACTGCCAAATTTCAGCCAATTTGGTCCACGGAAACTGGTTTTATCAGCTTTAAATTTTTTTCGAACATGAGTTCGAATTTTCGAAATTTTTTTTTTTAGTTTTTTGGACTCAAAGAATAATTTAAAAGCATAAAAAATTTTTCGAACATAACTTCGAATTTTCGAACTTAATTTCGAATATTCGAACATAATATTATCTTGTCATCAATTTTACTCAAGACTACCAAATTTCAGCGAATTCGGGCCACAGGAACTAGTTTTAACAGCATTCAAAATTTTCACCATTTATTCAAGAAAAGTTTGAATCGATTCATTCGATTCAAACAATCTATTTTGTATTGTTTTAACATAAACAAATTGTTTACTCGCTCGATTTGAATGTAGTTGCACATTCACTTGATAGTACTCACAACGTTTGAGTATAACAAAACTTTGTAAATACTATTCTAAACAAACAATGAGTTGAGTGCAAAGCAATGAGTCACTCATTGTGTGTAGCAAATAGAGTTACTCATGCAGGGCTCTAATAGATAGATAGATAGGTAGATAGATAGATAGATAGATAGATAGATAGATAGATAGATAGATAGATAGATAGATAGATAGATAGATAGATAGATAGATAGATAGATAATAGATAGATAGATAGATAGATAGATAGATAGATAGATAGATAGATAGATAGATAGATAGATAGATAGATAGATAGATAGATAGATAGATAGATAGATAGATAGATAGATAGATAGATAGATAGATAGATAGATAGATAGATAGATAGATAGATAGATAGATAGATAGATAGATAGATAGATAGATAGATAGATAGATAGATAGATAGATAGATAGATAGATAGATAGATAGATAGATAGATAGATAGATAGATAGATAGATAGATAGATAGATAGATAGATAGATAGATAGATAGATAGATAGATAGATAGATAGATAGATAGATAGATAGATAGATAGATAGATAGATAGATAGATAGATAGATAGATAGATAGATAGATAGATAGATAGATAGATAGATAGATAGATAGATAGATAGATAGATAGATAGATAGATAGATAGATAGATAGATAGATAGATAGATAGATAGATAGATAGATAGATAGATAGATAGATAGATAGATAGATAGATAGATAGATAGATAGAATAGATAGATAGATAGATAGATAGATAGATAGATAGATAGATAGATAGATAGATAGATAGATAGATAGATAGATAGATAGATAGATAGATAGATAGATAGATAGATAGATAGATAGATAGATAGATAGATAGATAATTGATAGATAGATAGATAGATAGATAGATAGATAGATAGATAGATAGATAGATAGATAGATAGATAGATAGATAGATAGATAGATAGATAGATAGATAGATAGATAGATAGATAGATAGATAGATAGATAGATAGATAGATAGATGAATACCTATACTTTCCGTAACACAAGAGGCAAATGTACAAAATGGTCCAGAACTTATGCTTATGAAAAGGTATTGGACTTTTGTGAAAAATGAATTAAAGAACACAGGAAAAGTATCCTAGGACTTGTCTGATTTTAGAAAATCGATAGATAAACTAATACAAAGATTTTATACCTATTTCTTCATTTAAATCTTTATAGAATTTTTATTATTTAACTATAATTTATGTGCATATAAAAATTCAACACTTAAAATTTTCCATTTAAACTCTATACATTGCTAGTCGTGCAAAATTTTTTGCAAAAATTAATTATTTATTATGGCTATTAAGACACTTTCAAAGTAATTTTATTTAACTATTACTTAGAGACATACATACATATTTCAAAATAATTTAACAAAGTTCAACAAAGTCAGGTAATATAATTTTGTGTCGGCTATTTTCTCCTCTTAATAATAAAAATATAATTAATTATTAACTTCTTTTAAAAACACGATTTCTATGACATTAGATGTCTAAGAAAAAAATATTTGCACTTTAATTGCAATTAATTGTTTAATAATTGCTTTAAGTAGTAGGAAAAAACACGAGCCCTGAATATTTCTTATATATTTTATACTTTAGAAACTATTTGTGGCGGTTTTTAAACAAAATTCTTAGAATTTACAAAAATTCTTGTAAAATATTTTTTGTTGTTTTTTTTTTTTTGTACCAATAAATGTGTTAATTTTAGCTGCACCTTAAAACGGAAGTGTATGAGATGTTAAATAGAATAGAATAAATGAATGAATACAAAAAAAAAAAAACAACAACAGTATTCAAATGGTGTCATTTGAAACATAAAAATTTTGTAAAATTTTTTTACTATAAAAAAATCGTATGGCTTTGGCAAGGAATTTATAAAAATAGTACTTTTTTTGTTGTTGTTGTTTAAAATATACAAGATTTGTAATGTAGAAACATGAAAAAATATTACAATTTTATTGGAGAGACAGTGTTTTGTGGGGAAGTTTATAATGAAATTTAAAGTTTCAGTTTACTAAGGCAACATGTTGCTAAGTGTTAGTTTTAATAAAAAGTTACTTGCTGGTAGTAAAATATTTCAGCAACATTGTAAAATATTATCTGAAACTATAGTTCTAATGGAAATTTTGCTTGTTAGTGAAATAATTAAAATTTTGCCATTTCTTTAATTTTAATGAGAAAATTTTTTAATTAGTTGATTAATTTTGTAAACAACATGTTGCTAGCAACATTTTTTTCAAATTTAAACATTGAACTTAGCTATTTGGCCAAAAACGCTTATTGCTAGCAACAGGTGTTTTACAATTATTCAGCAACATTGCTTAATTTTGCCATAACTTTAATTTGTATGGAAAATTTTATATTTATGCCCCTATTATGGTTTACAACTCAACTCTTCTTTAGTTGAAATTTTGCTCTTTGGTATTATCGATAACAACTTAAAATTTAAAGTTGAAATTTATTACAACTTTTTTGAAAAAAATTACAACTTATCAAAAGCAGTTGTAACAAATTACAACTCAATTGTTTAGAATAAATTTTTAAAACAAAACAAGGTAAAGTTTTTTTTTTTTTTAAATTTTCTTAAATTTCATTAATCACTGATTTTAAGCGAATTTACAATAAAAAGATGTTCAATACATTTGTCATTTACGAAAAACAGAAATTCATAAACTTTTCACTTAATTTTATGACAAAAAAGCACTTTTTAGGTTGGCAACATCAACACAATTACAACTGAAATTGGTTGTAATTCATAATACCAAATATAAGTTGAGTTGTTCTAAAGTTGAGTTGTTTCAATTTCAACTCAACTGAGTTGAGTTGTAAACCATAATAGGGGCATTAATTGTTTGTTTTCGTAAACAACATGTTGCTAGCAACATTTTTATGACAAATTTAAACACTGTACTATGCTATTTGTTAAAAAACTTCTGTTGTTAGCAATATAATACTAAAAAAACATTGTAAAATATTATATTCCATTCTTACAGAAATTTCTATAATTAAGATATCAGCAATAAGTTGCTAATTATATCAACATGTTGCTAGCAAAAACAGTTATTCAGCAACATTGCAACATTTTACCATAACTTCTATTTGTATCGAAAATCTTATATTTAATTGATTATTTTTTTGTAAACAACATGTTGCTAGCAACATTTTGTTCAAATTTAAACACTGTACTAGTAGGCAACTGACAACTGAGTGCTGAAAGAGGTAAAAATATATATATAAAATACTGCAACAACCCACACATTCTAAGTGACGTTTTTATTAAGTAGAAATATGACAGTCTTGCATATAGAACATAAATCTTGAGAGCAGAAAGAAAATTTGCCTTTTTCTTCCACCAAATCTTTTAATAATGTGTATCTCCTCTCAAAAGGCCACATAATGAAATTTAACTGCACCCAGAAAGAAATATAAGAAAAACTAAAAATTAAGAAAAAAAAAACTATATATATACATATTTATAGGTACTTTAAAATAAACAGGAAAATAAAATAAAGTAAAAATGATGATGCATGTATTACAACACGGAAAATGATGCCTCTTCTGCCATATATACGTTGCACATCTTAAGGTGGCTATGGGCATGAATGAAAATTTAAAATGTACGTAAAATAAGAAATGAATGAACTGACAGGCTAGCAACATGTGTATATAGGAGTCATATTTAGAAGATACACACACACACATCATCATAATCTAGCACATCAACAAAACTCCTCCAGCAACATGCTGATGATGATGCTGAAATCAAAAGAAAAAGAAAAAAAAATACTAAAAGAAGTGTATAAATCCTCAATTAAGACTTCCGTTGGAAAGTTAAGCACCTCTATGCTTCATATACACTATCTATATCTACACTAAAAACTAGAAAAACTTTTTTTTTTCAATATTCGTTTTAAAATTTTTCTTGTCTTTAAAACAACTTTGTGTAGAAGAAAAATAACAAACTAATTTATAAAACGTCAATATTAGATTGATTTCTATATTAACAAACAATTTGTCGTTGGTAAATTAACCCTTTAAGGGATAATATAACTTAAAACTATAAAAAATATTGTAAATAATTAAGATATTTGAGTTATTTTCATGTTGCAGCAACATGTTGCTAAGCATTAGTTTTTATTTATAAAAATATTTGTATCAAAGAGTTTATAAATGAAAGAAAATTTCTGTTTTTAAACTTTATATTTTAAAAACTTGTTGCCCGCAACATGTTTACGAAAGATAATTTCTTAATAACTTGACTAAATAACATAATTTCTTGGTTATAAGATTTCTCTAGCAACATATTGCTAAACATTTCTTTCAGCCCTTAAAAAGGTCAAACATTTTAAAGATATTTCATACTTTCTTGGCTCTTAAAAGTTTAATTAAGTGACAATATTCAAACATTAATTAAAAATCATGCCATAACAGGATGTTAACAACCACTATTAAAAAAAATAAGAAAAATATATGAAATTCATAATAAATTTCAATATTTTTAATTATTGTTGAAAAAAAAACAACAACAACATATTTTAACAACTTTTTTTAACCAAAATTGTCTCTACCTCATATATGGCTTTTATAGTAACATAATTATTTTTAATTAATCATAAAAAAAATGTTTAAATAAAATAAACAATAAATATGTGTTTTTTTTAGCTTTTCAACATTTATTACAGTAATAAACCACTTGTAGAGGAATCGAACAAAAATTAATAAACAAACAGCCACCTACTTAAAATTGAAATGCTCATAAAAATCGTCAAAAAAAAAATGGCAACGAAAACAATAGCTAAAATTAATAACAATAAAAAAATTAATAATTTTTATTTGTTTTTCGTTTTGATTTTGGGTTTTTTTTGGAGAAAAACTATAAAATTAGTGAAAATTTGTTAATAACAATTTTATGACAAAATGGCAAAAAAAAATAGAGTGACCATAAACTGAGTCTGAGCTTGTTTAGCAAAAAAACAATATTAATAAAATTATAATGTTGACGTCAATTTATTTAATAATTGTGGTTAACGATCGGTCATTATGTTTTAAACAAAAACAAATAACAAGGACACATACATATTTCTTTAAACATTCTCAGTTTTATAAATTTTTTAACAGAATTTCACAATTGTGGACTATAGACTCAGTTGTAGTTCCGTTCTAGAACTAGCACTAAACTAGAACTGCACTAACACTGCGCTACAACTGAACTACAACTGAACTAGAACAGAACTAGAACAGAACTGGAACAGAATTAGAACAGAACTAGAACAGAACTAGAACAGAACTAGAACAGAAGTAGAACAGAAGTAGAACAGAACTAGAACAGAACTAGAACAGAACTAGAACAGAACTAGAACAGAACTAGAACAGAACTAGAACAGAACTAGAACAGAACTAGAACAGAACTAGAACAGAACTAGAACAGAACTAGAACAGAACTAGAACAGAACTAGAACAGAACTAGAACAGAACTAAAACAGAACTAGAACAGAACTAGAACAGAACTAGAACAGAACTAGAACAGAACTAGAACAGAACTAGAACAGAACTAGAACAGAACTAGAACTAGAACAGAACTAGAACAGAACTAGAACTAGAACAGAACTGGAACAGAACTGGAACAGAACTAGAACATAACTAGAACAGAACTAGAACTGAACTAGAACTGAACTAGAACTGAACTAGAACTGAACTAGAACTGAACTAGAACTGAACTAGAACTGAACTAGAACTGAACTAGAACTGAACTAGAACAGAACTGAACTAGAACAGAACTAAAACAGAACCAGAACAAGAACAGAACTAGAACAGAACTAGAACAGAATTAGAACAGAATTAGAACAGAACTAGAACAGAACTAGAACAGAACTAGAACAGAACTAGAACAGAACTAGAACAGAACTAGAACAGAACTAGAACAGAACTAGAACAGAACTAGAACAGAACTGGAACAGAACTAGAACAGAACTAGAACAGAACTAGAACAGAACTAGAACAGAACTAGAACAGAACTAGAACAGAACTAGAACAGAACTAGAACAGAACTAGAACAGAACTAGAACAGAACTAGAACAGAACTAGAACAGAACTAGAACAGAACTAGAACAGAACTGGAACAGAACTAGAACAGAACTAGAACAGAACTAGAACAGAACTAGAACAGAACTAGAACAGAACTAGAACAGATCTAGAACAGAACTAGAACAGAACTAGAACAGAACTAGAACAGAACTAGAACAGAACTAGAACAGAACTAGAACAGAACTAGAACAGAACTAGAACAGAACTAGAACAGAACTAGAACAGAACTAGAACAGAACTAGAACAGAACTAGAACAGAACTAGAACAGAACTAGAACAGAACTAGAACAGAACTAGAACAGAACTAGAACAGAACTAGAACAGAACTAGAACAGAACTAGAACAGAACTAGAACAGAACTAGAACAGAACTAGAACAGAACTAGAACAGAACTAGAACAGAACTAGTACAGAACTAGAACTAGAAGAGAACTAGAACAATTTATTTGTCTTATTTTTCAAATACTACATAACGAATTTTCTTAGCAACATGTTCCTTCTACATACAAACATGTTGATAAACATTGTTTTTAATAAAAAAAAACTCAAATTTATTCCCATTAAGCTTCCTGATCTTTTAAATTTCAAATGATTAAAATTTTTCCACAACCTTAAAACTCTCCCTCTATCTGTTTCTGTATTCTCTGTCATTTTGCAATAATTAATCTTCAATTATAATTTACAAACCAATACATTTAATGATAATAATGCGTTGTGTGTCGTTGTTCCTACAAATTGGCGGAAGTGAATTTCAAAAGCTCAGAAAAAAAAAATATACAAAGATCCACTAACTTTGAAATTAATTTAATGCAATTTACTTAGTTTTCTAATTTGTTTGTAATTTTTTTTTGCCTTTGGGAGTGTGCTCACATCATTGTTTGTACATGATAGTTGAAGCAGCACCAGAGACCATACAAAACGTAGTCGTAATTTACATGATGGCAGTGGTCAAAGCTCCAGTTGAATTTACTGAAACAACTAAAAAAAGCGCTATGGACAGCAAAATACTTTACAAAAATACATATTCAATGTTTTGTTTTTATTTTATTTTAAATAACAAAAAAATTGTTACTGATTGTAATTAAATGCTTGATTAAAGATAAGAATTAGAAAAAAATAAAAACAAACCAACATGGCTTATACATGCACATTTACAGAAATAAAAGAGTATAAAAATAATTTTCTATAGTAGGTAGTTTTTTAAAACCTTTGAAAATAAATTTCTAATAGTTGAAAAATAAAGAAAATTTTTGCTTTATTTGTAAAACTAATACAAAACACGTTGCACATTTCAAATTTATTAAAGACGTACATGTCATGCATTGGCGACAACATATTTCAAATATTGACGGCGTCAATTACTTTTATACAACAAAAAATACTATTTACTATATATATGTAAAAATAATACAACAATAATAAATAATAAACAAAACCACCAACCTTATCATTATCAGAAAATAATCGTTTGAATAAAAAAATACCTACCGCCGCCCTCTGTATGAGTGGTCATTTTTGTAAGAAAATTTTTAATTTAAATATGTAAAACTTTTATAAAAAAAAAACAAGGAACTTGGTGTTTTAATTATTTTTTTATGAAATTTTCTATAAGAAAAAGAAGGAATTTGTGAAGTTTAAATAAAAAATTTTAATCAGCAACATGTTGCTGGCAACAACATATTTTTAAATATGTATAAACCAGTTGTAGGCATGTTATAGTTCAGATCTAGTTCAAATCTAGTTCAGTTGTAGTTCATTTCTAGTTCAGTTCTAGATCAGTTCTAGCTCAGTTCTAGTTCAGTTCTAGTTCAGTTCTAGTTCAGTTCTAGTTCTAATTCAATTCTAGTTCAGTTCTAGTTCAGTCCTAGTTCAGTTCTAGTTCAGTTCTAGTTCAGTTCTAGTTCAGTTCTAGTTCAGTTCTAGTTCAGTTCTAGTTCAGTTCTAGTTCAGTTCTAGTTCAGTTCTAGTTCAGTTCTAGTTCAGTTCTAGTTCAGTTCTAGTTCAGATCTAGTTCAGTTCTAGTTCAGTTCTAGTTCAGTTCTAGTTCTGTTCTAGTTCTGTTCTAGTTCTATTCTAGTTCTAGTTCAGTTCTAGTTCAGCTCCCGTTCAGTTCTAGTTGTGATCTAGTTCTGTTCTAGTTATGTTCTAGTTCTGTTCTAGTTCTGTTCTAGTTCTATTCTAGTTCTGTTCTAGTTCTGTTCTAGTTCTGTTCTAGTTATGTTCTAGTTCTGTTCTAGTTCTGTTCTAGTTCTGTTCTAGTTCTGTTCTAGTTCTGTTCTAGTTCTGTTCTATTTCTGTTCTAGTTCTGTTCTAATTCTGTTCTAGTTCTGTTCTAGTTCTGTTCTAGTTCTGTTCTAGTTCTGTTCTAGTTCTGTTCTAGTTCTGTTCTAGTTCTGTTCTAGTTCTGTTCTAGTTCTGTTCTAGTTCTGTTCTAGTTCTGTTCTAGTTCTGTTCTAGTTCTGTTCTAGTTCTGTTCTAGTTCTGTTCTAGTTCTGTTCTAGTTCTGTTCTAGTTCTGTTCTAGTTCTGTTCTAGTTCAGTTCTAGTTCAGTTCTAGTTCAGTTCTAGTTCAGTTCTAGTTCAGTTCTAGTTCAGTTCTAGTTCAGTTCTAGTTCAGTTCTAGTTCAGTTCTAGTTCAGTTCTAGTTCAGTTCTAGTTCAGTTCTAGTTCAGTTCTAGTTCAGTTCTAGTTCAGTTCTAGTTCAGTTCTAGTTCAGTTCTAGTTCAGTTCTAGTTCAGTTCTAGTTCAGTTCTACTTCAGTTCTAGTTCAGTTCTAATTCAGTTCTAGTTCAGTTCTAGTTCAGTTCTAGTTCAGTTCTAGTTCAGTTCTAGTTCAGTTCTAGTTCAGTTCTAGTTCAGTTCTAGTTCAGTTCTAGTTCAGTTCTAGTTCTGTTCTAGTTCTGTTCTAGTTCTGTTCTAGTTCTGTTCTAGTTCTGTTCTAGTTCTGTTCTAGTTTTGTTCTAGTTCTGTTCTAGTTCTGTTCTAGTTCTGTTCTAGTTCTGTTCTAGTTCTGTTCTAGTTCTGTTCTAGTTCTGTTCTAGTTCTGTTCTAGTTCTGTTCTAGTTCTGTTCTAGTTCTGTTCTAGTTCTAGTTCTGTTCTAGTTCTGTTCTAGTTTTCTTCTAGTTCTGTTCTAGTTCTGTTCTAGTTCTATTCTAGTTCTATTCTAGTTCTGTTCTAGTTCTGTTCTAGTTCATTTCTAGTTCAGTTCAGTTCTAGTTCAGCTATTTCTGCTTTATTTCAGTTCAAGTTCTACTCTAGTTCAGTTCTAATTCTGTTCTAGTTTATTTCTAATTCAGTTCTAGTGCAAGTTCTAGTTAAGTTCTAGTTCAGTTATTGTCCAGTTCTCGTTCTGTTCTAGTTCAGTTCTAAGGCCTGTCCACGAAAAAACTTACCGCTTTTTGAGTTAGTATTAGTCCTGAATATTTTGACTAAAATCTATAACTAATGTCGGTTTACAAATCCCCTTAATATTCAAAAGAAAATCTATTAAATAAATTAAACTTTATTAAGATAAGCAACCGCTGATACCAAAGATTTACAAACCATTTTTTATCGTTTTACATAATTGTGATAAAAGCCTCGTTAAAAAACTAATATTTCAACAAATTTATGTGGTTTAACAAGCCAAACGTAATAAAAAAAAAATTTAAACTAAATTGAAAACATAATATACACTTCCTGTTAAAGGCCACCTAAAACAATTTGTATATTACTAATTACCGCAACAAAACTGAAATATAGTAACTAAATTAAAGCCAAATAGGAGAAGAAAGAAAAAAAAAAACGAAAAATATTAAGAGAAAATGCACGCGTGCGTATAACTAGAAATTAACACAAATTATTAGTTTTAAATATGCCATGATTATTTAAACCAGACCAGACCAAACTCAAGTGGAAACAATATAATTTATGTTTTAGCTGGTGGAGAGGATTTGTTAGAAAATTAAATTAAAGAACAGATAAAACAGTAACTACTTGCTGCACTACTTGCTTTAGAAGCGTGTGGGCCAACACCTTCCATTTATATGGAATTTAATTTTTATGATAAAACAAAACTATAAAAAGTACCGATATAATAATAATAAATTTTGCGGTAAAATGCTTTTTACTCTTCTATTTTTTTTTACTAAATTTCAATTAAAAATAGAAAAATTAATATTATTTAAAGAAAATGAAAAAAAAAAAATTCAGTAGAATTATTTACTATTTAATTGTGTATTACTGTAATGAGTTGAGATAATCAGCAATTAAACGTAATAATTATGGACCCATGGACAAGCTAGCTAGAGAGTAACAACAAAAACAAAAACAACAACGTATAATAAATATTGAATTACTTGGTTTAGTGGTAAACTTGGACATTGAATTAACGGTTAATTTAAAGTTTTAAGCTTCACTGATTTTAATTATGGACATCATCATCATCATTATTATTATTATGGTGTGTGGCTGTTCGTTTTTTAGATTAAAGTTTAATTAACGGGAAAAAGAATAGATTTTTTAGCGAAAACTGAGCATAAAGTTTTTTAAAATGTTGCTGAAACTTTAAATGTTTAATAAACCAGAACAACATGTTGCTGGACTCAATGTTGATACACAGTTTTAGTTGACTAAATTACGTTCAAATTCTATTCTATTAATTACATTTCTTATTAAAAATCTTTGTACAAAATTCCCTGGAAATATCAAATAATTTCACTTAATAAAACTATCAATTATAATAGTGTAAATTTTCCCTTTTTCAACACAATATTTAATTTTTAATCTTTTCCCTGAAAAACTCCTGCAATTACAAGCTCATCAAATCAGTTTATAAATAATTTTCTAAATAATTCCATTTCAAATCATGTGCTTTTTTATTTTGCAGCACATGATTTGTTCTAATATGTTTTATACAAATTGTTTGTTGCCAACTTTTGAAAATCGATAAAAATCTTTGTGAATTTTAAAATTAAATATTCACAGACATCACGATGTTGCAGCTAAAAATTGCAAAGATATTGTATTAATAATAGTTGTTGGAAAATGAAATATTTTTTAACGTTGTTTTTTTTTTAATAATTAAAAGATTTCATATAAAAGATAAAATAAAATTTAAATAATTTAAAAATTTTTAATAATATTCGTTGAAAAATGTTTATAAACATGTTGCTTGTTAAATAACCAATTTGTTTGTTTCGTTTTAATTAAAATCTTCATTATTTGACATTTTTATTTACTACATAGAAGGAATTCCATTTGAATAATACAAAATAAATTCATATCATAAGAGTTTTACGGCAATGACAACTCATATATACCCTTCAGTTCTTTTAAGAAAAGTTCAAGTTCAATTCTAGTTCAGTTCTAGTTCAGTTCTAGTTTAGTTCTAGTTTAGTTCTATTTCAGTTCTAGTTAAGTTCTAGTTCAGTTCTAGTTCAGTTTTAGTTCAGTTTTAGTTCAGTTCTAGTTCAGTTCTAGTTCAGTTCTAGTTTAGTTCTAGTTCAGTTCTAGTTCAGTTCTAGTTCAGTTCTAGTTCAGTTCTAGTTCAGTTCTAGTTCAGTTCTATTTCAGTTCTAGTTGAGTTCTAGTTGAGTTCTAGTTCAGTTCTAGTTCAGTTCTACTTCAGTTTTAGTTCAGTTCTAGTTCAGTTCTAGTTCAGTTCTAGTTCAGTTCTAGTTCAGTTCTAGTTCAGTTCTAGTTCAGTTCTTGTTCAGTTCTAGTTCAGTTCTAGTTCAGTTCTAGTTCAGTTCTAGTTCAGTTCTAGTTCAGTTCTAGTTCAGTTCTAGTTCAGCTCTAGTTCAGTTCTAGTTCAGTTCTAGTTCAGTTCTAGTTCAGTTCTAGTTCAGTTCTAGTTCAGTTCTAGTTCAGTTCTAGTTTAGTGCTAGTTTAGTTCTAGCTCAGTTCTAGTTCAGTTCTAGTTCAGTTCTAGTTCAGTTCTAGTTCTAGTTCAGTTCTAGTTCAGTTCTAGTTCAGTTCTAGTTCAGTTCAGTTCTAGTTCAGTTCTAGTTCAGTTCAGTTCAGTTCTAGTTCAGTTTTAGTTCTGTTCTAGTTCAGTTCTAGTTCAGTTCTAGTTCGGTTCTAGTTCAGGTCTAGATCAGTTCTAGTTCAGTTCTAGTTCAGTTCTAGTTCAGTTCAAGTTCAGTTCTAGTTCAGTTCTAGTTCAGTTCTAGTTCAGTTCTAGTTCTAGTTCAGTTCTAGTTCAGTTCTAGTTCAGTTCTAGTTCAGTTCTAGTTCAGTTCTAGTTCAGTTCTAGTTCTAGTTCAGTTCTAGTTCAGTTCTACTTCAGTTCCAGTTCAGTTCTACTTCAGTTCTAGTTCAGTTCTACTTCAGTTCTAGTTCAGTTCTACTTCAGTTCTACTTCAGTTCTAGTTCAGTTCTAGTTCAGTTCTAGTTCAGTTCTAGTTCAGTTCTAGTTCAGTTCTAGTTCAGTTCTACTTCAGTTCCAGTTCAGTTCTACTTCAGTTCTAGTTCAGTTCTACTTCAGTTCTAGTTCAGTTCTACTTCAGTTCTAGTTCAGTTCTAGTTCAGTTCTATTTCAGTTCTAGTGCAGTTCTAGTTCGTTTCTGGTTCGGTTTTTTGTCAGAGCGTCAAACGATCGGATAAACTTATAATCATAATTCCCTACAGAAGACTAATACAAGCTTACAATTCATTTAAATAATTAAAAATTGAGGTACTACATCACCCAGTGAATCAGTTTAAGTTGGAGCAACAAACAATGCAATAAGTATTTGACAGCATCCGGCAATTATATGCGCTGGTATTACGTGTAGCATTAAAACACTTTGTATTTTATGACGAAAAACTTTAAAAAGGGAAGGTAACCCCAAACATAAAATTAGATAATTATTCTCTGTACAAATCTGATTAGAAAACTTGTATTCTATGTTCAAAATTTGTAAGTGTGTTAAATAGTTATAGGTTCATAGGCATACCTTCCCGCTTTTCAACAAGCTGCATTTATTAGGTATTTTTTTGCAACAAAAAAAATTTACAATGAAATTGTGTTGGCATATTTTTCAATGAATGAATAAATATGTAAACATGAATGAATAAGATTTTTTTTTTTGTGAATATTTTGTACAAACAATTATTATTTTAGTTGTTTTTAATTACGAAATAAATTGTTTCTTTGGAAAATGCAAACAAAAAAATAACACAACAACCGTTTTATGTTGCACGCAATATAAATTAAATAAATATAATAAATAATTTTAAAAAACAAAATAAAAATTGTTAAGTTTTGTTTACAACTTTGTATTTTATAAAAATATTTGTGGTAATAAAAAGTGTGGGTGTGTTTTTTTGCTGAAAAAAATATTACAAGAAAAAAAAAAGAAACATTTAATTAATTTTTCATTTACAAGAAAATAATTAAATGTTGGTGATTTTTTTTGTAGCAACATGTTGATAACAACAAGTGTCTCCATAAACGTTTGCGTGTCGGTTTTTTTTAACAAATAAATGATTTATTTATTTATTTCTGTAATATTTATTATTTTTATTTTAATTGTTAATAACAACAACAGCAACAAAAATATTATTAATATAAACTGGCAATAAAACTAAAATTACGATTCCCACGCTTAGTATGTGAAATATTTTTAAAAGATCTTTTGTAATTATCTATAGAATTTGATCTTTAAACAACTTGCTTAAAAATGTTTAAAAAAAATAAACAGAAAACATAAACAAAAATCTCAAATTAAAATTTAATAAATTGTGAACAAATATTAAGAAAAGATAATCTAAATAAATCTAGGATAATTTGAAAAATCAAAGCTTGGAATGATGCCTACTGCCTGTAGGGTATTTTTTGCGAAACTAGAAATGAGCCAACCAAAATACTATATGTTCTAAAATGTTGCTAAAAGAAATTTTTAAAACAGATGTTTTTTTTTTTTTAAATTTTAATGTTTGTTGCTGAATTTTTCTTCTTGCACAATGCCAAAAGTATGCCAACAATTTTGTGAGCGCAGAAATTAATAATACATTGTAGTTGTTTGGTAAATGGCACGTAACAAGAAATAAATAAAAACATATTTTTAATAGAAAAAATTCTGCTAAAATTATAAAGGAATTTTTAAATAAATCTTAACGAAAAATCATAAAAAATTTGAAAAACCGCTAATTCGGTTCTAATTCAGTTCTAGTTATGTTCTAGTTCAGTTCTAGTTCAGTTCTAGTTCAGTTCTAGTTCAGTTCTAGTTCAGTTCTAGTTCAGTTCTAGTTCAGTTCTAGTTCAGTTCTAGTTCAGTTCTAGTTCAGTTCTAGTTCAGTTCTAGTTCAGTTCTAGTTCAGTTCTAGTTCAGTTCTAGTTCAGTTCTAGTTCAGTTCTAGTTCAGTTCTAGTTCAGTTCTAGTTCAGTTCTAGTTCAGTTCTAGTTCAGTTCTAGTTCAGTTCTAGTTCAGTTCTAGTTCAGTTCTAGTTCAGTTCTAGTTCAGTTCTAGTTCAGTTCTAGTTCAGTTCTAGTTCAGTTCTAGTTCAGTTCTAGTTCAGTTCTAGTTCAGTTCTAGTTCAGTTCTAGTTCAGTTCTAGTTCCGTTCTAGTTCAATTCTAGTTCAGTTCTAGTTCCGTTCTAGTTCAATTCTAGTTCAGTTCTAGTTCAGTTCTAGTTCAGTTCTAGTTCAGTTCTAGTTCAGTTCTAGTTCAGTTCTAGTTCAGTTCTAGTTCAGTTCTAGTTCAGTTCTAGTTCAGTTCTAGTTCAGTTCTAGTTCAGTTCTAGTTCAGTTCTAGTTCAGTTCTAGTTCAGTTCTAGTTCAGTTCTAGTTCAGTTCTAGTTCAGTTCTAGTTCAGTTCTAGTTCAGTTCTAGTTCAGTTCTAGTTCAGTTCTAGTTCAGTTCTAGTTCAGTTCTAGTTCATTTCTAGTTCATTTCTAGTTCAGTTCTAGTTCAGTTCTAGTTCAGTTCTAGTACAGTTCTAGTTCAGTTCTAGTTCAGTTCTAGTTCAGTTCTAGTTCAGTTCTAGTTCACTTTTAGTCCAGTTCTCTAGTACAGTTTTGTTTTTAAATACCTTAGCAAATACATTAATATATTTTTAACTCTTTCTAAGTATTTAAAATCACTTAAATGAGTCTGACATACTGTCTGTCTAAATAAATTTTTATTTAATCTTTTTAAATGAGGCCTGACAAATTTTCGTTTCATATATTAATTTTTTCACAAATTTTTTTTTAATGCAAACATAAAAACATCAAATAAATCAGACGAAATGGTTTTATTACTGAAATCAAAAAAATTCTATTTATAAAAAAATATACAATATTTCATAAACTAAAAAAGCAGACAAAACAAAAATATGCTTAATAAATTATAAAAATATGAAAACATGAAAATATTTTAAAATTTGTTTTCAACTTTTTATATAAGAAAAATGGTCAGCAGAAAAAATTATGTCGTACTTACACACAACTGCATTTTTTTTTTAAACGTCGGCATTATTCCCCCCAAAAAAAAGTATTAAATTTTAACATACACACAAACACACATTACTTTTATGATCATGTCTATATGGATGGACTATTTAAAAGTATGTGCAACTGCGGCAGGCGGCGCCAATTTGGAGCCTTTTTCTAAAAAGAAAGAACAAAAACCAAACGTTTCAAAATCAAATAATTTTTTTTTTCACCAAACTAACACTAGTTGCATATTTTATGTTTAAATATGTGTAGAGACCAATGTGCAACGTGCTTCTAAACGTGTGTCTCTTCTTTAAGAAGTTTTTTTTTTATTTCGATCGTTGTCTTCTTGTTTTGGTTCTATCAAAATTGAAGAAGCAGAAACTGCCCATATTGTTTACTTCGTTATATATTTTTATGTGTTCAGTGCGTGCTTTTTCTTTGAAATTCCATTTTAACGATTTGGGGCTCCCTCATTATTGTTGTTGTTTTTTGTCCCCTTTTATTTTTAGCCAAGGCAGACAGCATAACACCAACGAGGCAAAAACAATAAGAATTTAATATTGTAAATATGCTACATATAGTCAAAAAATTGGTACTTTTAGGGTAATTCTATAAAAAGTACCAAAACTGAGAACAATCGATTTTAAGAGGAAACTAATAGAAACAGTTTTACGTAGGAAAATTGTAAAAGATTTTATAAAAAGGTACTCTTTATCTTCAGACAGTTCACTATTGTACTTTTTTATAAAATAGTTTTGGTACTTTCTATTTATCATCTCTATCGGTGTATGTTTGTCAGCATATATTTGTAATTATGCTATAGTTTATTTTCTACTTAATTGTTGATGTTTGTGTTCTTATTTTAATTAATAAAATTCATAATTTTATGGTCAGTCAGACAAAAGAAATGTGAGGGATTTTTTTTTCATTTTAGCCGCTTTTCCTATAGAAAATTTATGAAATTTTCACTACAGAAAGTTGGGAAATATGGAAAGCTTATTGTTAAATTGGAAACAAACAGATATATAGATAGATAGATAGATAGATAGATAGATAGATAGATAGATAGATAGATAGATAGATAGATAGATAGATAGATAGATAGATAGATAGATAGATAGATAGATAGATAGATAGATAGATAGATAGATAGATAGATAGATAGATAGATAGATAGATAGATAGATAGATAGATAGATAGATAGATAGATAGATAGATAGATAGATAGATAGATAGATAGATAGATAGATAGATAGATAGATAGATAGATAGATAGATAGATAGATAGATAGATAGATAGATAGATAGATAGATAGATAGATAGATAGATAGATAGATAGATAGATAGATAGATAGATAGATAGATAGATAGATAGATAGATAGATAGATAGATAGATAGATAGATAGATAGATAGATAGATAGATAGATAGATAGATAGATAGATAGATAGATAGATAGATAGATAGATAGATAGATAGATAGATAGATAGATAGATAGATAGATAGATAGATAGATCGATAGATAGATAGATAGATAGATAGATCGATAGATAGATAGATAGATCGATAGATAGATAGATAGATAGATAGATAGATAGATAGATAGATAGATAGATAGATAGATAGATAGATAGATAGATAGATAGATAGATAGATAGATAGATAGATAGATAGATAGATAGATAGATAGATAGATAGATAGATAGATAGATAGATAGATAGATAGATAGATAGATAGATAGATAGATAGATAGATAGATAGATAGATATATATATAGATAGATAGATAGATAGATAGATAGATAGATAGATAGATAGATAGATAGATAGATAGATAGATAGATAGATAGATAGATAGATAGATAGATAGATAGATAGATAGATAGATAGATAGATAGATAGATAGATAGATAGATAGATAGATAGATAGATAGATAGATAGATAGATAGATAGATAGATAGATAGATAGATATATAGATAGGTAGATCGTCGTTCCCTCTCTGAAACTCAAAGCTAAAACCTAGTGTAGGGTATTTGAAATTCTATTTCATTTTTGACTTCAGCAAAACTTGCCATCACTCACATTATACCTAAAAACAAATAAAACAGTAGCAACTTTACACTTAAACATCTTCCACAATATCTTATTTCAACAATTCAGGTTCCCTGCTATAACAACAACTTTGAAAAGGAAGTTATATCAATGATAATTATTGTTAAACGATTTGTAAGAATTATACGTTTAACAGGTACCCTTCAATAATAGTTCCACTTAAAAACTAAGCAAAAGAATTAACAAACATTAAACAACAACCAATTACATTAACAATCCAGCGTATGCCATCAGATGAGGATGTGGGATGTTTGTGCAATTATCAAGTTTAAAATAATAAAATGAATTTTTATTACAACTTTCTATCAAAGATCATAACACAAACAACTAATATGCTTAGCTGGCGGCAGTGTTTATATATGAAATGAAGTTTTTAGAGGAAAAAATTTATAATTTCCTTCTTTAATTTTTAGCAATAATATTAAAAATTTACGTTATTAACGTAATAATTTCTTAAGTTAATGTTTAAAAATCATGCTTCTTTTAATATTTTATGTTTAAATAACGCTATTTCACTTACTAAATGAGTTTAATTCAAATCTCGGTGCTAATCATTAGGAAAAACTCATTTGGTTAACAAATTCGTAATTTGTGGTCATTAATTAGGCAAATTAAGTATGTTTAATTTGGCTTATAGTTAGTACTATCAAGAAAGAAAATTTATTTACAATAATGTACATTTTAATGGGCCATATATTGGAGATCTTAAGAGGTTTTTATTAGTATAGAAAAATTTAAGTTATTATGATTTGTGATAGAAGTTTTTGCAAGTTTATCGCTTTAAATTAGTTCTAGTCTTTACTCTAATTTTTAGTCCAGTCTCCAGTCTAATTTCTAGTCCAGTCTCCAGTCTAGTTTCTAGCCCAGTCTCTAGTATAGCCTCTAGTTTAAAATCTAGTGTTGCACGTAGTCTAGTCAATAGTATAGTCTATAGTCTAGTCTATAGTTTAGTCTATAGTCTAGTGTATAGTCTAGTGTATAGTCTAGTGTATAGTCTAGTCTATAGTCTAGTCTATAGTCTAGTCTAGTCTAGTCTATAGTCTAGTCTATAGTTAGTCTTAGTCTATAGTCTAGTCTATAGTCTAGTCTATAGTCTTTTCTATAGTCTAGTCTATAGTCTAGTCTATAGTCTAGTCTATAGTCTAGTCTATAGTCTAGTCTATAGTCTAGTCTATAGTCTAGTCTATAGTCTAGTCTATAGTCTAGTCTATAGTCTAGTCTATAGTCTAGTCTATAGTCTAGTCTATAGTCTAGTCTATAGTCTAGTCTATAGTCTAGTCTATAGTCTAGTCTATAGTCTAGTCTATAGTCTAGTCTATAGTCTAGTCTATAGTATAGTCTATAGTCTAGTCTATAGTCTAGTCTATAGTCTAGTCTATAGTCTAGTCTATAGTCTAGTCTATAGTCTAGTCTATAGTCTAGTCTATAGTCTAGTCTAGTCTATAGTCTAGTCTATAGTCTAGTCTATAGTCTAGTCTATAGTCTAGTCTATAGTCTAGTCTATAGTCTAGTCTATAGTCTAGTCTATAGTCTAGTCTATGGTCTAGTCTATAGTTCGTCTAGTCTAGTCTATAGTCTAGTCTATAGTCTAGTCTATAGTCTAGTCTATAGTCTAGTCTATAGTCTAGTCTATAGTCTAGTCTAGTCTATAGTCTAGTCTATAGTCTAGTCTATAGTCTAGTCTATAGTCTAGTCTATAGTCTAGTCTATAGTCTAGTCTATAGTCTAGTCTATAGTAGTCTATGTCTAGTCTATAGTCTAGTCTATAGTCTAGTCTATAGTCTAGTCTATAGTCTAGTCTATAGTCTAGTCTATAGTCTAGTCTATAGTCTAGTCTATAGTCTAGTCTATAGTCTAGTCTATAGTCTAGTCTATAGTCTAGTCTATAGTCTAGTCTATAGTCTAGTCTATAGTCTAGTCTATAGTCTAGTCTATAGTCTAGTCTATAGTCTAGTCTATAGTCTAGTCTATAGTCTAGTCTATAGTCTAGTCTATAGTCTAGTCTATAGTCTAGTCTATAGTCTAGTCTATAGTCTAGTCTATAGTCTAGTCTATAGTCTAGTCTATAGTCTAGTCTATAGTCTAGTCTATAGTCTAGTCTATAGTCTAGTCTATAGTCTAGTCTATAGTCTAGTCTATAGTCTAGTCTATAGTCTAGTCTATAGTCTAGTCTATAGTCTATTCTATAGTCTAGTCTATAGTCTAGTCTATAGTCTAGTCTATAGTCTAGTCTATAGTCTAGTCTATAGTCTAGTCTACAGTCTAGTCTATAGTCTAGTCTATAGTCTAGTCTATAGTCTAGTCTATATTCTAGTCTATATTCTAGTCTATATTCTAGGCTATAGTCTAGGCTATAGTCTAGGCTATAGTCTAATCTATAGTCTAGTCTAGTCTATAGTGTAGTCTATAGTCTAGTCTATATTCTAGCCTACAGTCTAGTCTATAGTCTAGCCTATAGTCTAGTCTATAGTCTAGTCTATAGTCTAGTCTATAGTCTAGTCCATAGTCTAGTCTATAGTCTAATCTATAGTCTAGTCTATAGTCTAGTCTATAGTCTAGGCTATAGTCTAGTCCATAGTCTAGTCTATAGTCTAGTCTAGTCTATAGTCTAGTCTAGTCTATAGTCTAGTCTATAGTCAAGTCTATAGTCTAGTCTATAGTCTAGTCTATGGTCTAGTCTATAGTCTAGTCTATAGTCTAATCTAGTATATTTCAATTTTCCATGCCTGGTTCAATCTCCAAAATTTTATAAATTTTTTCTAAAGATTTTTTAAAGAATTTGTAATAAATATTGATTTTCCCTCTATATAATTTTAGCCCGTACTTTGACCTGCTATTGTGATGGCAGTTGTCCCAATAATGTTAACAATGGCACCTGTGAGACCCGTCCCGGAGGTTCCTGCTTCAGTGCAGTTGAAGAGGTATACGATGAAACCACTGGCACCTATGAAGAAGAGCGAACATTTGGTTGTATGCCACCAGAAGAAAATGGTGGTTTTCTAATGGTAAGTATAAGAAAATAAGATATATTCTTGTAAGATAAATTTTAATTTAATTCTCTCTTTCTTTACAGTGCAAAGTTTCCACAGTACCCCACCTGCATGGCAAAAATATCGATTGCTGTGATACGGGTAACTATTGTAATCGAGATTTACATCCTGCCTTTACACCAAAACTTACCACACCTGCCCCCGAATTGCCAGTTAGTTCACAATCTGTCCACTATTTGGCCATGATTGCCTCCATGATCATTTGCCTGACTGCCTTTATTGTTATAGTGGTTATCGTGTGCATGACCTATAGGCGAAGGGAGAAACTGAGAAAACAGCCACGTTTGATTAGCAGCATGTGTAATAGCCAACTATCACCCTTGTCACAAATGGTTGAACAGAGTTCGGGTTCGGGTTCAGGTTTACCTTTACTGGTGCAGAGAACTATTGCCAAACAAATACAAATGGTTAAATTGGTGGGTAAGGGACGTTATGGTGAGGTCTGGTTGGCTAAATGGCGTGATGAAAAGGTGGCCGTTAAGACTTTCTTTACCACTGAAGAGGCTTCTTGGTTCCGGGAAACTGAAATCTATCAAACGGTGCTAATGAGACATGAAAATATTTTGGGTTTTATAGCGGCCGATATTAAGGGTAATGGTAGCTGGACTCAAATGTTATTAATCACTGACTACCATGAGAATGGCAGTTTACATGATTACCTGTCGACTTCGGTTATCAATCCCCAGAAATTGCAATTATTGGCTTATTCTTTGGCCTCTGGTTTGGCTCATTTGCATGATGAAATTTTCGGCACTCCCGGTAAACCTGCCATTGCCCATCGTGATATTAAGAGCAAGAACATATTGGTTAAACGTAATGGCCAGTGTGCTATAGCCGATTTTGGTTTGGCCGTCAAATATATATCCGAATTGGATGAAATACATATTGCTCAAAATACCCGTGTGGGCACTAGACGTTATATGGCTCCCGAAGTTTTAAATCAAACCCTAAATCCCCAACAATTTGAAGAATTCAAGAGGGCGGATATGTATTCAGTGGGCTTGGTGTTGTGGGAAATGGCCAGACGTTGTTATACCCCCATACCCGGCTCAAAGGCCACCACCTGTGAGGACTATGCCTTACCCTATCATGATGTTGTGCCTTCAGATCCCACTTTCGAAGACATGCACGCTGTGGTGTGTGTTAAGGGCTTTAGACCGCCCATACCCTCGCGTTGGCAAGAGGATGATGTTTTGGCTACAGTGGCCAAGATTATGCAAGAATGTTGGCATCCTAATCCTACAGTGCGTCTGACAGCACTGAGAGTTAAAAAGACTTTAGGTCGTTTAGAAGCGGATTATGTGGACTGTCCTATGAAAATTGTATAATTTTTAAGCATTAGACTTATATTTTAAGTTTAATTTAGTTAAACTTTGTAATTTAAGTTATTTTTTTCTTATGATAATAGTTTTTCTAAGTTTATAGTTTTGTATTTTTTTGTTTAGTTTATTTTGAGAAAAAAACAACGCTTTTGTTTAAAAATATTGTAGTACTAAAAGGAACTTGTTTATATTTTTAGAAAAAGTTTCTTGTAAAAAAAAGTTTTCTGTTTATTAATTTTTTTTTTTTTCTAATTGTTAGAAATTTAGTTTTTTTTTTACTAAATTAATACAATTATATTATTTAGCCTTAACTTTGTACTATATATATTTAGATTTAATTATATACATGACATTATTTTAATTTCATTTCAATAATTTGAGGGGGCTAAAGATTCAATAATCTAGTATTGATTTTGGATGTTAAACACGATTTCATTAGAAGACTATAATAAGAAATTTCGTATTTAAAAAGTGCCTTAGAAAAGTTTGTCAAAACTACACCCAAGACTATAGATTAAGCTGTTGTCAAGACTAGATTGTAGACTAAACTATATACTTAGACCAGACTACAGACTAGGCAATAGAATAGACTATAAACTAGACAATAGACGTTAGACCAGATTATAGACTAAACTCCAGTCCAGAATATCAACAAAACTGTAGCCCAGACTATCTACTAGACTGTAGACATGACTATACACTAAGCTATAACCAAGATTACGGACTTAGCTATAAACCAGACTATAGACTAAACTAGATTATGAACTAGAATATTGACTTATTTATAAACAGAACTATGGACTAAACTATAGTCCAGATTATAGACTATTGACTAGATTATAGATTGGACTATAGCTATCAACTAGACTACAGTCTAGGCTATAGACTAAACTATAATTCTAGACTAAAGTATCTTCCAGAATATAGACTAAACTATAGTCCAGACTATAGAATACAATGTAGTTCAAACTATAAACTAGACTATTGTCAAGACTATAGACTAATTAAATAGACTAAACTATTTAATGTAAATAGACTAAACTATAGATAAAACTAAGGAGTAAACTATAGTTCAGATTATAGACTAGACTATAGTCAAGATTATGAATCAAACTATAGACTAAACTTTAGTTTAGACTTTAGACCAAGCTATGGTCCAGACTATAGACTAAACTGTAGCTAAGGCTAAATACTAAACTATAATCCAGACTATAGACTACACTATAATTCAGACTATAGACCGAACTACAGTCCAGACTACAGATTAACAATTGTCCAGACTACAGACGTGTCTATAGCCCGGACTATAGACTAGAATATAGACTAAACTATTGTCCAGATTATGAACTAGAATATTGACTAATGTTAAGACAAGACTAAGGACTAAACAATAGTATAGATTATAGACTAGACTATTGACTGAATTATAGACGAGACTATTGACTAGATTATAGATTGGGTTTTAGTCAAGACTATAAACTAAACTATAGTCCAGATTATAGACGAAACTTTAGTTCAGACTATCGACTAGACGACAGTTGAATCTATCGACTACACTGTAGTCCAGTCTATAGACTAAACTAAAGTCTAGACTATCGACTAAACTACAGTCCAGTCTATAGACTTAAATATAGTTCAGACTATAGACTAGTCTATAGCACAAACTATAGACTATAAACCAGACTGTAGTCAAGACTATAGACTAAACTATATTCCAAATTATGGACTAGAATATACATAAACTAAACTACAGACAAGAATAGTTAGTAAACGCTAGTCCATATTACAGACTATATTATAGTCGAGATTATGAACTAAACTATAGAATAAACTTTAGTTTAGATTTTCAACTAAACTATGGTCCAGACTGTAGACTAAACTATAGTTAAGTTAAAAGACTAAATTATAATCTTGGCTATAGACTAAACTATAGTCTAGATTATAGACAAAACTATTGCCTAGAATATAGAAGAGTCTATAGCCCAGTCTATAGGAAAGTCTATAGCCCAGTCTATAGAAAAATCTATAGCCCAGACTATAGACTAGTTTATAGCACAGACTATAGTCCAGACTGTAGAAGAGTCTATAGCCCAGAGTATAAGCTAGATTGTAGTCAAGACTATAGACTAAACTATAGACTTGATTATGGATTAGAATATAGAAAACTATGTACTAAGCTATAGTGCAGATTGTAGACTAGACTATAGGCTAAACTTTAGTTTAGACTTTAGACTAAATTATAGTCCAGACTGTTGACAAAATTAGAGTTATGACTAATTATAATCAGATTATCAGACTAAAGTTAATATTAGACTAAAGACCTGATTATAGTTTAAATTATAGACTGGACTAAAGACTAGATTATATTCAAGATGTTTATAAAAATCCCTCAAATTAAAAAAAAGTAGCATTTTCATTATTTCTTTACATACTTGTACAAAGTCATTATTTCTTGCTTACTATATATAAACAAACTAATAATAGTAATTTAAATATTAGTAAAAGACTTATTTATAATTATATATCAAAGTTTTATAAAACAAATTTTCAAATAAAATTAGTTCTATAAAACTTTTATACATGATTATGAATAAGTTCTAAAAATGATAACATAATTTACATTTATATATTATTTTTAAAAAGTATAAGAAATAAATAAAAAAAAATTTCATAAAAACAAAAAAATATGCAAACACTTTAAATTTAGCTATAACTTTAAAGTTAAGTTAGTTTATAAACAATTTATTATAAATAACTAAACTAAGAGACATATTTTTTTCTAAGCCTATATAAATATACATAAATTAACTAACTATTAAAATGACAAAAATTATATATAGAAAATAAGAAAATTACTTTAAAACAAAAGGCTTTAACGTATATAAAATCAAATTTGTTCTTTTACTGATATTAATTTAAATAATAATAATAAACAATCTTGTTATTCCTAAAAATTTATTTAACAAATTTTTCAACTTTTTTTGTTTAAAGAAAAAAAAGTTATAAAATTTTGTAATATTTTTATTATGTTTATTTACTAAATTATTTATAAATATTTATATATAAATACATAAATAAATTGCCTTATATTTCTTAAAAAAAAAAAATTAAACTTAAAAAAAACAAAACAAAAAAAGTGCCAGTTATTTTAAAATAGTTGTTGGAAAGAAAATTATGTGGGGAATAGGAATTAAATTGCCTTAAACTAAACAATTGGACCTAGAATACTCAAATATTAAACGAAGAACTTTGACACTCATGCGAACATTTGGGTAAACAAAATTTGTTAGTCTTCTATTCAGTTCAAGGTCTGAAACAATTCCACTTCAGTTGGTTCTATGCTTGGCTTGGATAGCAATTAATTTACTATAGACAAGACAAGGACACAGTTAAATGTAAAGGAAATTTCAAATTAAATTTCGTAGGAAATTCGTTGATTTTTTTTTTTGGAAAATTTTGATGAAATATTGGTCTCAGGTCCACTATGAGTTAATTTTCAGATTCAGCTTAAGTACTAATCTTGAATGTCAAATTTTTGTAGCTCTAGGCCTCAGGACCCCACAAATTTCTTAAAGTAAAAAATGTGTGGAAATTTTTGTAGAAATATTGGTCCCAGGTCCATTCTGAATCCATTTTTGGATTAGCATGGGATTTTACCAGAAACGTGAACCAGATTGGGCCAGTAGTTCCCGAGTATGTCCACTATGGGTTCATTTTCGGATTCAGCTTAAATACTAACCTTGAATATCAAATTTTTGCAGCTCTTGGCCTCAAGACCCCGATATAATATCACAAATTTTTTAAAGTAAAAAATTTGTGGGAATTTTGTAGAAATATTGGTCCCTGGTTCATTCTGAATCCATTTTTGGATTCAGCATGGCATTTTACCAGAAAGGTGAGCCAGATTGGGCCAGTAGTTCGCGAGTATGGGTTCATTTTCGGGTTCAGCTTAAAAACTAATCTTGAATATCAAATTTTTGCAGCTCTAGGTCTCAAGACCCCGATATTATAGCACAAATTGCTTAAAATAACACATTTTCGAGAATTTTGATGAAATATTGGTCACAGGTCTATTCTGATTCCATTTTTGGATTCAGCATGGGATTTTAGCAGAAAGGTGATCCAGCCAGATTGGGCCAGTAGTTCCCGATTTTGAAGATTAAAAAAAAAATCTGAAATTTTTATGAATGTTGGACCTAGGACCCATACTACAACAACATTTCAAATTAATTTTGTTGTTTGCTTTAATTAACTACTGGCCGAATCTGGCTTTAAACTTACATTTCTGGCAAATTCCCAGGCTGATTCCGATCCATTGTTTCATAAAAATTCCCGAATTTTTTTTTATTATTGGTTCACATTCTTATCAGTTTATTGAATTGAACACGACTGTGCCCTATAGTTGTTTTCTGGTGAAACAGATTTTAGTTAAATACAATATTTGGAAGATTATAAGTCAGATCCCGCCGTAGATTTTGTTGTGGAATCGTATTATATCTATCTTCTGGCTAAATTTCCATTCTTTATCCGGATATGTTTAGGATTTACTGTATTATTATTTATGAATTGGACAATTATTTATAAATAAAATTCACTTCTCGTTGTTATAATGTCTCAAACGTGGCAAAAACTCACACTTTAAGACACGATATCGCTAAAATCGAATGGAGGAAGAAATTCTGTTGACAGATTCGAATTTAGCGTCACTCAATCCGTTATAAAAGTGTCTTCAGTCAGTCTAGAGTTATGGATTGATGCTTTTGGAACTTGGGAGAGAAATTTTATTTCATGTGGAATTTAATCTTCGAATTTTAAAGCCAGTTACTGAAGGGGACCTGTGAGCCGATTTTACCCATTTTTCATACTAAAAATGCAGAATAATTTCCGGAAATTTCATCGCTTTTCTATAGGGACGGAAAGACGGGAGTAAGTTCGTTACACTTCTCTTGGTTCATTTAACATTTTTTAAAAGCAACATTTTTTCAAATACTACTTCGACAAGCCTTACGATAGTAAAAATAAATTGCCTTAATTTACAAAAATTTACGAATATTTCCCAGTTCTCACTTCGAAAGTACCGAAATGTCCGATACAAAAATCCCGTTTTATTTACAAATTCACAGAAAATTCCTTTCGAATCTAATTCGGGAAATTTATCTAGAATTTTGATTTGAAAAGGATTATTGAAAACTTGTATATATGAAAAACAATTAAACCTGTAATAACAATTAATCCTGTAATAATTTATTAATGAATAAGTAAATAATTTATTAAAATAATAATATGTTAAGAAGAAAGTTCAATTTATATACAATTAAATGAGTTATTTTTTTAAAAATGTATGTAAATATTTTTCTAAATTGTTTATTTATAAAATAAGACGCAAAATTGGTAATAACACTTTAACAAATATATATTATAGGTTTGAAAAATAAATTTTCGTAAATTTTGAACCTGTATGTAGTTAATGAAAACCTAAAATAGTTTTGTTTAAATATAAATTTTATTATAAAATTTTATTTAAAACCACACTCCTTTAGTATATATATTAAATTAGCAGTTTAGTTTTAAATTTAAGTTAGAAGTGTAATTAAAAAAAAAAAAAAAATATTTAATTATTTAAAAGAATAAAAACCGTTTTAAATTCAATAAAAAATTAATAAAAATTAATAAAAATAAAAATAAAAATTAAAAAAAAAAACTTTATTAAAAAAATCTTTTATTATGTTTAAGCCAAAATAGCTTAATAATTCGATCCTACACCCACCTGATCAGAATCACTTTCGATTGAACTATGTAGTATGTTCGTCCGTCTGTCCATGTAAACCTTGTGCGCACGATACAGGTCGCAATTTCCAAGAAAATTTTATTAAATTTGACACCTACTCCTCTTTTTACCCGAAGGATGCACGCTATTGAAAATAGTAGAAATCGGTCCATTAGCAGCCATACAACCGTACCGACCGAATAGGGCTTTTGAGTTTACAATTATGTTAAATGTTATAGAACCTATACAAAAAAGATCGGTTTTATATAATTTTAAATGATACTAGCGAATTTCGTAATGATCGGGCCTCATTTGACCCTAGACCCCATACAAAATCCCCTTCAGAAAGGTGAAAAATTACCTTTAAACACTTGTATCGCGATGAAATCCTGCAAAAATAACTTTAATGTCGTGGCCTCCGGTAGGTAAGTGGTTAGTTTTCTAGTCTGGTAGACCGGAGGTGGTGGGTTCGATTCCAACCTGAGGCACGGAGTGTACAACAGGCCCAATAGAGGCCTAGGTGAATTTCTTCGGATTTGATGTATATTCATCCTCCTTTCAAACAAACTAACTAACTAACCAACTTTAATGTCAATATAAATCGCTCTAACAATATTTATACGGATATTACCATATTTACCTTTGCTCCCATATATGTAAACCCTCTTTCAGAAAATCACTTTATGATTAAAATATACATACCAGTACCACCAGTGAGTGGTGTAGGATATCATATGCTCGGCCATGCCCTACTATACATTCTTATTTGTTTTTAAACTACGCCTATGTTCATTACGCACATTTTGAAATTTGACCTCTTGAGTAGCAACTATTCCCAGAATTCGTTTGTTTAAACATAGGGGTTGTTAAAAGTTTTGATGATGAGTCTGATTATTACGTGTATGTTTATTATACAGGACACTACACAATTATAGGACATTAAAGTTCTTTTAAGATTTCGTTAGTAACTTTTAAAATATAAATAACCCGGCTTTAAATAACCTATTTAAAGGACCAATAGAGACTAACGTTAATAGGCTCAAACGGCAGTGATTTAATTTTGGCCGCATTGTCGGTTCTAAAATCTTCGACGCCCTCAGATCAACGGTTAGCTTACGATTTAACACAGTTAAACTAAACGTTTTCTTGTAAGGTTTTCAAAAAACCTCGACCTTAGACCGTTATTGTTAAAACAAACATAACCTAGTATATATCGCATATATAGAAAATTTAACTTCATATTCGACCTGACCTGACTTGCTTAAAATAGCTTAAAGAAGTTATTTATATAAAATCGGGCAAATTTTTTCGATAATCAGGCAAAACGGTTCTTACAAAAGTTAATATATATGAACTAACAAAGAATAAATGCAAATTTTGGTCGAATATTTTCTACCTTTAGCAATTGTATTATTTATGCAAAAATTTAACCCTTAAATTTTCTCGCCTTTATGGACAACACAATGTCTACTTATGTACATACTTATATATATCTATATACAATGCGTACGTATTTTATTGACACATGTCCTTATTGAAAGAAAGGTGGTAAATTAAACGTTTTTTTTTATAATTACAACAACCAACGACAATGCGAATTGAGGGACTACAATGTTCGAGTTAAAGGATGCCTCCGCTGGATTAGTGTTCTAGGTTCGATCCCCAACAGAGAAACTGGTAAAAGAGCTCACAACAGATCCATTGAAGGCCTAGGTGTATTTCTTCGAGTTTGACACATCCTCTTTTCATACTAACTAACTAAGACGGGTAAGATCAAACGATCAAGATTAGTTGAGATCAAGGATATTTAAGACTTCTTGATTTGCTGATCTAATATCCAATTAATAACATTATAATATATTTATATTCTAGTCCTAAGAGAAGATAAATATTCAATTCCAAACCTACATACAGTTCCTAAAGTACATATCGATATTGGTTGAACTTGTACACGATAGTTCAGAAACACCATTTAGGAAACATTCAACCAACAAGAATTAATCTTTCGCAAATTCATTAACATATGATATATAGATCAGAGTTTATTCAACATTGCGGCCCCTTAAATTCCAAAAATTGTGCTGCCTCTATAGTTCCTATAGTCCGTAATAAATCCTTATTTTTATTTGCCAATTTGCAGAGTATGGGCTAAAAAGTCGAATTGGATAATAATGATAACACAAGTGTTAACATTTGGTTCGAAAAGAGTCACGACCAGTTGAGTGTTTAGAGGAACAAATTTGAATGTGACTGTTGGTCTCCATTTTGCGGTTTCATATCATGAATTGAATGTCATTCCCTTCAAAGAGTAAAGACTTAAATACTCTATATGAAAACAAGAACGTAAGAAGAGGATAGGTAAAGAGGATATTCTCAAGACATTGCAACCCAGAAGATTTACACAGAAGAATTACCCTAAAGAAATAAATGAGGGAGAAAATCTATGTGACAAATGGGTGCTTGCCATCTATATTAAGGTTCGAGCCTAATCTAGCTAGTTTGCCCACGATCATGACTACTCGAACAAGAAGCCAAAATGATTATCTTTAATCATTGACATTTCTAATAATACTAACTATGTATAAAATAACATCCATATGTCTGTCCACGATCCATACAATAACATTTCAGTCATTGATGAAATATTTACATATTTCCACCTTATTTTTCGCTTATCGCTAATCGCTTTCATTGCAACAACTGCTGTACTTATACATACTTGCGGAAATACAATACAAACGTACGAGTTTCATTAATATCAGTAAGTGTCTTCACAGTGTATGTGTGAGAGTACATAAATAACAGTACTTTTTTGTTCTTCATTATAGTACTGAGGGTATGTATTAGTTTGTTTAGGTCGTTTGTAACTCTCTACAGTATTTACTTAGGATCAAGAGTTTCTATAAATTTTGGGTCCTTAACTGTTCTATTGACTTAATCTATTAATTAGTTTAATAAGTGAACGAAGCGAAATGGAATTGTGCACAGCCTCCAAATATTAGAATTTTAATCCCAAAATATCTATCTATCTATCTATCTATCTATCTATCTATCTATCTATCTATCTATCTATCTAGCTATCTATCTATTATCCTATCTATCTATCTATCTATCTATCTATCTATCTATCTATCTATCTATCTATCTATCTATCTATCTATCTATCTATCTATCTATCTATCTATCTATCTATCTATCTATCTATCTATCTATCTATCTATCTATCTATCTATCTATATCTATCTCATCTATCTATCTATCTTCTATCTATCTATCTATCTATCTATCTATCTATCTATCTATCTATCTATCTATCTATCTATCTATCTATCTATCTATCTATCTATCTATCTATCTATCTATCTATCTATCTATCTATCTATCTATCTATCTATCTATCTATCTATCTATCTATCTATCTATCTATCTATCTATCTATCTATCTATCTATCTATCTATCTATCTATCTATCTATCTATCTATCTATCTATCTATCTATCTATCTATCTATCTATCTATCTATCTATCTATCTATCTATCTATCTATCTATCTATCTATCTATCTATCTATCTATCTATCTATCTATCTATCTATCTATCTATCTATCTATCTATCTATCTATCTATCTATCTATCTATCTATCTATCTATCTATCTTTCTATCTATCTATCTACTTTAAGGTCTTTTTTGGTACTTTTTCGTTACCAAATGCTATTTTTTGCAATAGACGTAACGACTGTTTATTTAACAAACTATGGTAAAGGGTATATAAGTTTCGGTACAGCCGAATATAGAATTCTTACTTGTTTTCAAAATACAAAAGCTTATAATTCATACGACTTCTACTTGTTTGTAAATTTAAACTTAGTCAAGTCTCTTAAATCGGCCGGTAAACACGTACGTATTTAAAATACCGGCAATATAAAAATTGTTGTACTGTAGTTTTATACGATTTTTTTTAAGGGTGGAATTAAATAAAATTGTCGTACGACGTTTATTCATCATAAAAAATAATAAATAATACTTCTCTGATGTGATGTTTATGCGTATTTATAGAATTAAACGAAAACACTATAGTAATCATAAATTGCAACTAGACAGACAGATAATAATAAAAATAACTATAATAATAATAAAATTATTATAAAATAAAACTTATATAGAAAACTAAATAACATTTGTGTACTCTTAAAAAGTAAACAATTTCGAAAAATCTGTACTGTCGCGTCTTGAACATTTTATGCAAAAATAACTGTTGATTTTTCTATTATGACTGCTGTGAATAGTGCAAAAAAGAATATTTTTGAATTTGATTAGCTCATTTATAAACTAAATTTAAATAAAGGGGTGGATGTGAAAAATTAAAAAAACGTTGAAAAAAAGAATTGACAGACAAAAATTGTTTATCAAAATAAGGTTTGATACCTATATTGTTTCCTTAAAAACATGATTTTTTTATTTTAAAAAGTCAAGTTCTTTTTATTTTGTTAATTTTCTTTAAAAGTTTTGAAAAACGTGTGGTTGCGAGAAAAATACATTTTGTTATCATTATTATAATTATTAAGCAAATCTTACCAATTTAAGAAAAAAATAATCAAATTAGCAATAAAGCAAATATACTAAAGTAATCCGTTCAAAGATAGTATGTATTTACTATATTTCGGTGCAAAGATCAAGTTCAACATAATAATTATGTACTCGTATTAATTTTAAAAATAACAACATTTATTAATGAACAGAAATATTTAGCTTTACTTAAAATATCACTATCATTTTGTTACATCCTCATTCATAAAAAAAGTGTTGAGAAGCAGCAATGATTGGATTGATGTACCCTACATCACAATGAGTTGGTTATATACGTTTGTTATTGTATTTGTCGCGATATATAGACTACAAACTAGTCTATAGACTAGACCATAGACTAGACTATAGACTAGACTATAAACTGGACTATAGACTAGAATATAGACTAGACTATAGACTAGACTATAGACTAGACTAGACTAGACTATAGACTAGACTATAGACTAGACTATAGACTAGACTATAGACTAGACTATAGACTAGACTATAGAGTAGATTATAGACTAGATTATAGACAAGACTATAGACTAGACTATAGACCAGACTATAAACTAGACTATAAACTAGAATATACACTAGACTATACACTAGACTATACACTAGACTATAGACTAGACCATAGAATAGACTATAGACTAGACTATAGACTAGACTATAGAATAGACTATAGACTAGACTATAGACTAGACTATAGACTAGACTATAGACTAGACTATAGACTAGACTATAGACTAGACTATAGACTAGACTATAGACTAGACTATAGACTAGACTGTAGACTAGACTATAGACTAGACTATAGACTAGACTATAGACTAGACTATAGACTAGACTATAGACTAGACTATAGACTAGACTATAGACTAGACTATAGACTAGACTATAGACTAGACTATAGACTAGACTATAGACTAGACTATAGACTAGACTATAGACTAGACTATAGACTAGACTATAGACTAGACTATAGACTAGACTATAGACTAGACTATAGACTAGACTATAGACTACTATAGACTAGACTATAGACTAGACTATAGACTAGACTATAGACTAGACTATAGACTAGACTATAGACTAGACTATAGACTAGACTATAGACTAGACTATAGACTAGACTATAGACTAGACTATAGACTAGACTATAGACACGACTATAGACTATACTATAGACTAGTATAGACTAGAGACTAAACTATGGACTAGACTAGAGACTAAGCTATAGACTAGACTATAGACTAGACTATAGACTAGACTATAGACTAGACTATAGACTAGACTATAGACTAGACTATAGACTAGACTATAGACTAGACTATAGACTAGACTATAGACTAGACTATAGACTAGACTATAGACTAGACTATAGACTAGACTATAGACTAGACTATAGACTAGACTATAGACTAGACTATAGACTAGACTATAGACTAGACTATAGACTAGACTATAGACTAGACTATAGACTAGACTATAGACTAGACTATAGACTAGACTATAGACTAGACTATAGACTAGACTATAGACTAGACTATAGACTAGACTATAGACTAGACTATAGACTAGACTATAGACTAGACTATAGACTAGACTATAGACTAGACTATAGACTAGACTATAGACTAGACTATAGACTAGACTAAGACTAGACTATAGACTAGACTATAGACTAGACTATAGACTAGACTATAGACTAGACTATAGACTAGACTATAGACTAGACTATAGACTAGACTATAGACTAGACTATAGACTAGACTATAGACTAGACTATAGACTAGACTATAGACTAGACTATAGACTAGACTATAGACTAGACTATAGACTAGACTATAGACTAGACTATAGACTAGACTATAGACTAGACTATAGACTAGACTATAGACTAGACTATAGACTAGACTATAGACTAGACTATAGACTAGACTATAGACTAGACTATAGACTAGACTATAGACTAGACTATAGACTAGACTATAGACTAGACTATAGACTAGACTATAGACTAGACTATAGACTAGACTATAGACTAGACTATAGACTAGACTATAGACTAGACTATAGACTAGACTATAGACTAGACTATAGACTAGACTATAGACTAGACTATAGACGGACTATAGACTAGACTATAGACTAGACTATAGACTAGACTATAGACTAGACTATAGACTAGACTATAGACTAGACTATAGACTAGACTATAGACTAGACTATAGACTAGACTATAGACTAGACTATAGACTAGACTATAGACTAGACTATAGACTAGACTATAGACTAGACTATAGACTAGACTATAGACTAGACTATAGACTAGACTATAGACTAGACTATAGACTAGACTATAGACTAGACTATAGACTAGACTATAGACTAGACTATAGACTAGACTATAGACTAGACTATAGACTAGACTATAGACTAGACTATAGACTAGACTATAGACTAGACTATAGACTAGACTATAGACTAGACTATAGACTAGACTATAGACTAGACTATAGACTAGACTATAGACTAGACTATAGACTAGACTATAGACTAGACTATAGACTAGACTATAGACTAGACTATAGACTAGACTATAGACTAGACTATAGACTAGACTATAGACTAGACTATAGACTAGACTATAGACTAGACTATAGACTAGACTATAGACTAGACTATAGACTAGACTATAGACTAGACTATAGACTAGACTATAGACTAGACTATAGACTAGACTATAGACTACTATAGACTAGACTATAGACTAGACTATAGACTAGACTATAGACTAGACTATAGACTAGACTATAGACTAGACTATAGACTAGACTATAGACTAGACTATAGACTAGACTATAGACTAGACTATAGACTAGACTAGACTATAGACTAGACTATAGACTAGACTATAGACTAGACTATAGACTAGACTATAGACTAGACTATAGACTAGACTATAGACTAGACTATAGACTAGACTAGACTATAGACTAGACTATAGACTAGACTATAGACTAGACTATAGACTAGACTAGACTAGACTATAGACTAGACTATAGACTAGACTATAAACTAGACTATAGACTATAAACTAGACTATAGACTAGACTAGACTATAGACTAGACTATAGACTAGACTATAGACTAGACTATAGACTAGACTATAGACTAGACTATAGGCTAGACTATAGACTAGACTATAGACTAGACTATAGACTAGACTATAGACTAGACTATAGACTAGACTATAGACCAGACTATAGACTAGACTATAAGACTAGACTGTAGACTAGACTATAGACTAGACTATAGACTATTCTGTAGACTAGACTATAGACTAGACTGTAGACTAGACTATTGAAGACTGTAGGCTATTTTAAAAAAAATGTAAAGAATAGAGAGTAAATTATTTTTCCCCCAAATTATAGTTCTTAACTCCCAGATAAAGGACAGATCATATTCGTTATAGCCAAATAATTTTGTTAATTTAGCATATACTAAATTACACAAACTTCTCTCCAATTAAATAAAAAAGTACTTAGTAATTATGTTTTGTATTTATGTTTCCAAGACTATTTTTAGTGACTATAGCAATAATCTCTTTCGCCAATTTAAAAATCTTGCGATAACCAAAATAAATAAAATAACTGATTAAAACTACAAAATCTATTGATAAAGGGGTTTCAATGAATCTCAATAAAAGTTTTCAACATATCTTTGTCGTATCAAGAATTGAGTGGATACAATTTTTATTTTAAGGTCCAATGAATTCAGTAATTAATAAATAACTAAATGCATATTTAAAACAATTATTTCAATTTCAACGATATTAAAAAAATTAAATATCTAATAATAATTTGAGCAAAATATTTAATAACACGTGACATGTGAGGATCAAAAGAAAGAGGGAACGAGTAATAACAAAAAGATCATTATACAGTAGTCATTAAATTTATAAAAAAGAAAAACTCGTTAAACTTTTATGATAATTTAAAATAAAAATAAATTTAAAAAAAAACAACCAAATTCTTAACTAATTCAATTTTAATTTTAAACACACCCACCCCATTACAAACCACTGTGCAAGACACATAGTAAATATGTATATTTTTGCGTGTACAACTATTTTTTTTAGTTTTTGCGATTAAGCAGTTGTATCAGTCGTCAGATAGTGTGTAAAGTACACAGTCATAAAAACCATAGTAGAACAAGTGAACAAAATAAATAAAATAAAATAATTAAATAATTATTCAACAATTACAGCTGAAATTTACAACAAACCGGCATATCGAGTGTGTTACAGTGGAAATTAGAACAACAGCAACATCAACAACATGTTGGGCATCAATTATTTAACAGAAGCCCATTTAAAGGGCTTTGAAAAGTACAAGGTAAGTAGTCAATAAATGAAAAGAAAACAAAAGAAAAAAACTTAATTTGTTGTTGTCCGGGTATTTTATAATTAAATTATAGTAGCAGCAATTAGTAGTATAGTAGTGGTAATAAAAAAATGGTAATGTCAACAAATATGACAAGAAATCAATATTGCAAAACAATTCGATTATGATCATTATTTTAGTGTCATATATGGATACTTTGAAATTTATAAAAATCTGGCCTATTGTTGAAGATACTTTATATTGTGATCTATGACAGGAGTTATCATCGAAAGTTCTAATACTCAGTTTCCTTTAAATAGTTAATCAGAAGTTATCAAATCAGTGTTTCTGAGGAATGTTATATCTGGAATAACATCACAAAGCAAAATTGGATGTTATTTTTACGAAAGTCTAGCAAGTGTTTTAACATTTCACTAGTCACTCCACATTCATCTGAATCGTTCAATTATATATTATTATGCCCCTAAAAATACTTCGTGCGGACTTATTCGTTCTGAGAAATCTTTTTGTCCTCAGTGGAATCACCCTATAAGATTTTAGTGGTCTTGTGTGTTACTTATCATCGAAAAAAATTTTGGTGGAAAACCCTTATATAGAGATTTATTAAAGGAGCTATTGACCAAGGTTCAGAATATATATAGAGATCTATTAAAGGAGCTATTGACCAAGGTTCAGAATATATATAGAGATCTATTAAAGGAGCTATTGACCAAGGTTCAGAATAATGTCCGTAAACCTGTGTGTCCATATAAAACTCATTCTAAACTCGAACTTGGATCATTATGAAATGACGTTTCGTCCTCTTCTCTTTGGAATCACCCAACAAGACTTTAGGGTTCCTTTGTGCTGTCTATTATGGAAAATATTAGTGGAAACCCCTTATATAGAGATCGATGAAGGAACAAAAGTCCTAAAACTCAGTTTCCTTCACATAGTTGATTAGAATTTTCCAATCAAGGAATGTAATATCGATGTAAGTCTAGTGATTCGAAGTTTTTCTCTTCTCTTCACATACTCTACATACGCTTCCCCAATTTTGTATAGTTGTGCCCCTAGACCTGTGTCTTCACTAAACATCATAATAATACTAATGAGGCTTTTCGTTTTCCTCTCGTTGGTAAAACCCCTTTCAAGTTTAAAGTGTAATGTAGCCCTCATAGTGTCGAAAGGTTTTCATCTCCTTCCTTGCCTTAAAATCTTTTTTTAACATCTAATTGGCTCTTTTATTACCGATTATAGTTGTGGGTAGGTAGATAGTGGGTAGTTTTTAGGATTTTAGTCGCCCGGTTAGTCTGTAGTGCCTAATGATGCTGTGAGTACCATCGTTGGTATAATGGTGTCCTTGTCCGCCCTACCAATGGACACCTTATTAATTCTGTAGGAGCTAGACTAGAATGTCTTCTTGAAAGTTGGTGATTATCTCTTAAGTCCAACGATTTGACTCTTCAATGTTGCCTTTTCTATGTTTGCCTTTCCAATTTTGAAGATGACTTTTTTAGAAGCGAAATGGGAGTTCTTGTCAAAACCCACCACAATAAGAGTGTCCTCAGGGAACTCTTTCTTGGGAAACACCATCACATTTCCACGTCCATGTTCGCATTTTAGCTGCCAGTAATTCCCAATATACTACCTCATCCACCGGCTACTTTGAGAGCACAGTAGGATTCCTCTTATTGATCAGTCCCAGCTTAGCATCGTTTCTTTTCACCAAGTTCTTCAGGGTGTAAACATATTGGTGTGACCATATCACGGTCATTCATGTTCATCACACTCCTATTGAATACCCTGCTCACTTTCTTTATAGATAGTTTGACCTTTAATATTCTGCGGAATTTGAGAGCTCAGTAAGATTCCTCTTTTTGATCAGTACCAACTTAACATCATTTCAGGAAGATGGGTTACTTTTCACCAAGTTGTCAAAGGTGTAAATATATTTGTATGATATGGTCTTCATGGTCATCACGCTACTGTTGGCCTTAAAATCTATAGCTTATCATACCAGGGAGAAGGTTGGCCAGATCATCCATTTACTGCAATTTTTAACGTCGGGTTACCGGCGTTGTATACTGCATATACGAGATCATTCCTTTGCCTTCTCTTGACTAAAATGACATAAGATGGCGGCTGTTTTTCTTTATCAGTGTCTAACTATTTCTTCCGCTTTATAAGGAGTATATTTCAGACATTCTTTCCTTCCAAAATGTTTTCGATCGCTATTACAATAGCTTGCGTAGCTTAATCTCCATCGGTCCTATGATTTTGAACGGAGAGTCCTTTGAGAATGTCATGGTTTGGTTTTGGTTTGTCAGTTTATTGGTAGTCGGGGAACTTTTTTTTCTTCCCCGGTTAGTTTTCTGTGTTTAGTTCTCTTTGTTGAAGAGGTTGGAAGAGAAATCGACATTCTTTGGATTATCCTGAGATTTACTCAATATGATATGATTCAGTTGGAGCCTAGCTATGCTGCTATACTATTCACTATACTCCATCTATGTTGGGATTTGGTATAGTGATCAGCTGAGCATTCGGAGTCAGAACCCTAACCTGTATTTAAATTATGAGGTTGCTAAGAGCAAATTTATCCTTCTCTTTCAACCCTATTTATTTGACCAATGTCTCTACAGTTCGCTAAAGAGGTCAAAGTGCCCACGTCCCCGTATTTGTCGTCTGGAAGCGCTATACTTTATAGAAAAAAATTTCAAACTCCTTAAAAGATTCAAGGAAAAGGGCTGTAAATATTTCAAACGATTAAGTTTTTAGTGGTCACGTTTTATTTTTCCAGTATATCTCAACAACTTTGACCTATATTTATTCAAGATAAGATTTGTGCTAATAAACCACTTTATGATTAAAATATCATTATAAATTATATATTTCGATTTAACTAATAAAACCTGTATTCAAATTGCATTTCGGTATATAATATAATTAGACAAATTAAATTTAAATGACGCTATTCTTATGCCACTTAAAAAAAATCCCAACAAATTTTTATAGATCCCTTGTGCGAAAAGCTTAAATTCATCTTTATTTTTCTGGATGCCCGATAAGAGTTTGAATCATTCAAAAAGTTTTAGATTAAAGATTAATAGAATGTTGTTTTTGTTTTTATTATGTATTATTATTGCTATTGTACTTAAGAAATATTTACTCTCCTCCTCCCAAATTTATTTACTAAATGAAAAAATAAAAATAATACAAAACAAGTGTCATTGACCACGTGAAATACTGATATTTCTTCTTATTTTTTTCGCTTAACAACTTTCTCAATGAAGAAAGATTTCAATTATTTGATTCAGTTGAACGTTTTTTTCTTTATTAAATAAATTAATAAAACTGATGCTTATGAATACATATGTATGTGTGAACATTAAATTTATTTAAATATTTATATTATGAGTACACGATTAGTGCGTATAAAGTGTGAATGATAAGACTGATGATGGAACTTTGCGGGTTTCATCGTTATCACTGTTTGTTCTAAATACAAACAAATCTAAATTGTGTGAATTGAAATTAACCCTTTTAAGGCGAAGGACGCTTTATAAAGAAAATATTAATCAACATTAGACATTGAATGATAATGTTAATATGTATATCAATATGAATTTTAATTCAATAATTCTATTATTGATCCTTTGGAGGTAAAATTACTAAATGTAATTTTCCAACAAACACTCTGGTGACAATTTTATATAATCCTCGACTACTTTTTTTTTATATAATCCTCGACTACTTATTAAGTGTTGCCGATCGCTAAATTGAACAACCATAACACTCTGTTGATCGGTCTACCGAATATGACACTATCCCCATCCAGGACAGGTCCTGTGAGACTTTCGCTTCAGTTCTAGTTCAATGCTAGTTCAGTTCTAGTTCAGTTCTAGTTCAGTTCTAGTTCAGTTCTAGTTCAGTTCTAGTTCAGTTCTAGTTCAGTTCTAGTTCAGTTCTAGTTCAGTTCTAGTTCAGTTCTAGTTCAGTTCTAGTTCAGTTCTAGTTCAGTTCTAGTTCAGTTCTAGTTCAGTTCTAGTTCAGTTCTAGTTCAGTTCTAGTTCAGTTGTGGATCTCCAAAGGTAATTTTCCAACAAACACTCTGGTGACAATTTTTGCTCAACTACTAAAGGAATATCGGAATATGTGGCAATCGCACTTATATAATCCTATAAATTGAACAACCATAACACTCTGTTGATCGGTCTACCGAATATGACACTATCCCCAGCCAGGACAGGTCCTGTGAGACTTTCGCTTCAGTTCTAGTTCAGTGCTAGTTCAGTACTAGTTCAGTTCTAGTTCAGTTCTAGTTCAGTTCTAGTTCATTTCTAGTTCAGTTCTTGTTCAGTTCTAGTTCAGTTCCGGTTCAGTTTCAGTTCAGTTCTAGTTCAGTTCTAGTTCAGTTCTAGTTCAGTTCTAGTTCAGTTCTAGTTCAGTTCTAGTTCAGTTCTAGTTCAGTTCTAGTTCAGTTCTAGTTCAGTTCTAGTTCAGTTCTAGTTCAGTTCTAGTTCAGTTCTAGTTCAGTTCTAGTTCAGTTCTAGTTCAGTTCTAGTTCAGTTCTAGTTCAGTTCTATTTCAGTTCTATTTCAGTTCTAGTTCAGTTCTAGTTTAGTTCTAGTTCAGTTCTAGTTCAGTGCTAGTTCAGTTCTAATTCAGTTATAGTTCAGTTCTAGTTCAGTTCTAGTCCAGTTCTAGTTCAGTTCTAGTTCAGTTCTAGTTCAGTTCTAGTTCAGTTCTAGTTCAGTTCTAGTTCAGTTCTATTTCAGTTCTAGTTCAGTTCTAGTTCAGTGCTAGTTTAGTTCTAGTTCAGTTCTAGTTCAGTTGTGGATCTCCAAAGGTAATTTTCCAACAACCACTCTGGTGACAATTTTTGCTCAACTACTAAAGGAATATCGGAATATGTGGCAATCGCACTTATATAATCCACGACTACTTATTAAGTGTTGCCGATCGCTAAATTGAACAACCATAACACTATGTTGATCGGTCTACCGAATATGACACTATCCCCAGCCAGGACAGGTCCTGTGAGACTTTCGCTTCAGTTCTAGTTCAATGCTAGTTTAGTACTAGTTCAGTTCTAGTTCAGTTCTTGTTCAGTTCTAGTTCAGTTCTAGTTCAGTTCTAATTCAGTTCTAGTTCAGTTCTAGTTCAGTTCAAGTTCAGTTCTAGTTCAGTTCTATTTCAGTTCTATTTCAGTTCTAGTTCAGTTCTAGTTTAGTTCTAGTTCAGTGCTAGTTCAGTTCTAGTTCAGTTCTAGTTCTAGATCAGTTCTACTTCAGTTCTAGTTCAGTTCTAGTTCAGTTCTAGTTCAGTTCTAGTTCAGTTCTAGTTCAGTTCTAGTTCAGTTCTACTTCAGTTCTACTTCAGTTCTAGTTCAGTTCTAGTTCAGTTCTAGTTCAGTTCTAGTTCAGTTCTAGTTCAGTTCTAGTTCAGTTCTAGTTCAGTTCTAGTTCAGTTCTAGTTCAGTTCTAGTTCAGTTCTAGTTCAGTTCTAGTTCAGTTCTAGTTCAGTTCTAGTTCAGTTCTAGTTCAGTTCTAGTTCAGTTCTAGTTCAGTTCTAGTTCAGTTCTAGTTCAGTTCTAGTTCAGTTCTAGTTCAGTTCTATTTCAGATCTAGTTCAGTTCTAGTTCAATTCTACTTCAGTTCTAATTCAGTTCTAGTTCAATACTAGTTTAGTTTTAATTCGTTAATTAGAAATACATTTGTGGACCTCCGAAAGTGTATTTTCGGATAGTATGGGTACCGATTTCTATGAAGGGCTTCATTCGAAAACAAGGGGTATTGTTTAAATTTCAGCAAAATTGCCACCAATACCTTGCGCACAAATTTGAAATGGACAGTATACCAGCCAGACGAAGAGACAAGTACTTAATCGACTTTACATACACCAGGTAATATGAGCGATCAAAGGATATTGAAACAGAATTTCGGGTGGGTGGACAATTTAAGCCCCCTTATAGGAAATTAGTTTATTGATATTAAATGGTTAAGGGCAATATTTTGTGGGTGTCACAAACATCAGCACAAAATTCCCAATTACACCAAATATTGTGTTATATGTGTATTTTTCTACATATTTGGCAACACTAGAAATTCATTAAATTATAAAAACTCCAACAAGAATTGGTAGAAATTTAAGAAAAATGGCGGTTGATGTTAAAAACTTACTTGTGATTATAGTATCTGATCTTTTTGTGATTATAATAGTTGTTTCTCGCTTCCACTCATGTATGTAAACTAATTTACTAATTAGATTTTGCACTTACCGTTAGATTTATATAGAAATTAAATTTGTAAAAATAAATTGACGGCCATAATGTTGAGGAGTCTCGATTTCACATTTTTTTTTTTTTTTTAATTTTGTTAATACAATTTTTTAAAATTTTAACCAGTCATTATCCTTTCACTTTCCTATAACACAACACTTTTAAATCACTTTTACTAATAATAAATTGATGGAAATGCATTTTATTTATTAATTAATATTTTTATTTACACGAGTTTAACAAACTGCAGCCAAATTATTTCAATTGTTCCTTTTTACTATTTTCTACGTTCGTAAACAAACTGCAAAGAAAACTTCAAAGTTTAATGGTAAGGCTTAACGGCGTAAGCACAGATGCCGGCCTATTGTTTAGACAAGTCTTCGGCGAATAAGGCATTGAAAGTTTCATTATTGGATGAGTTTTCATGAAATAAGACTCATCAGAGAAAGATCTTTGCATTCCAATAAATGTTACCACTTTGAAATACTTGTAGTCAAAATAAAATAATTTTTAAACCCTTCTCATGGATAGAGAATAATCTTTTTGAAACTTTATAAAAATATTTGTTCATCTATGATAACGTTTTTGGAAGAATTATTTCACCTCTTAAAAAATCATTAAATATATCTTTTTTATGGACATGACCTGACTTTTTGTCAACATATAATCAGTCTGCTGTCCGATTTTATCTCAATACTGACCAGTTTAGTTGTAGTTCAGATCTAGATAAGCTCTAGTTCAGTTTTAGTTTAGATCTAGTTCAGTTCTAGTTCAGTTCTAATGCAGTTCTAGATCGGTTCTAGTTCAGTTCTAGTTCAATTCTATTTCAGTTCTAGTTCAGTTCTAGTTCAGTTCTTGTTCAGTTCTAATTCAGTTCTAGTTCAGTTCTTGTTCAGTTCTAGCTCAGTTCTAGTTTAGTTCTAGTTCAGTTCTAGTTCTGTTTTACTTCAGTTCCAGTTCTAGTTTAGTTCAGATCTAGTAGTTCAGTTCTAGTTCTGTTTTACTGCAGTTCTATTCCCAGTTCTGGTTTAGTTCTAGTTCAGTTCTAATTCTGTTCTAGTTCAGTTCAGTTCTAGTTCAGTTCTGGTTCAGTTCTAGTTCAGTTCTAGTTCAGTTCTAGTTCAGTTCTAGTTCAGTTCTAGTTCAGTTCTAGTTCAGTTCTATTTCAGTTGTAGTTCAGTTCTAGTTCAGTTCTAGTTCAGTTCTAGTTCTAGTTCAGTTCTAGTTCAGTTCTAGTTCAGTTCTAGTTCAGTTCTAGTTCAGTTCTAGTTCAGTTCTAGTTCAGTTCTAGTTCAGTTCTAGTTCAGTTCTAGTTCGTTCAGTTCTAGTTCAGTTCTAGTTCAGTTCTAGGTCAGTTTTAGTTCAGTTCTAATTCAGTTCTAGTTCAGTTCTAGTTTTGTTCAGTTCTTCTTCACATCACATTCTTATTTCATTAATAATAATATTTTTACTCTAATATATATCTTTTTGTACTTTAATTTCAGTATAGCAGCATAGATACCAGTTATCTCAGTGTATATGTTATGCATCCATTTTGGAATAAATGTGTAGAGGTAAGTATCTCCTCCAAAAACCTCCAGAAACAATAACGTGTAACCAATATATTTCCCCTACTTACAGTTCCTGCCACGATGGTTAGCACCTAATATTCTCACATTTGTTGGTTTCCTTATGACAGTTATAAACTTTCTATTATTAGCGTATTATGATTGGAATTTCGATTCGGCAAATCAGCCGGTAAATCCAGTACCGGGTTGGGTGTGGTCAGTGGAAGCGTTAAATATTTTACTTTATTATAATTTAGGTATGATTTCAAATTAATTTATTATAAAAATGTAATATATTAAATTTAGAGTATTTTGTATTTACAGATGGCATGGATGGCAAACAGGCCCGCCGTACCGGTACTAGCGGTCCTTTGGGTGAACTATTCGATCATGGTTTAGATTCCTATTCCGCAGTACTTATACCCATTTATATGTTTTCCTTATTCGGTTCGGAAGATTTACCACCCATACGCATGTTTTTCGTTATATGGAATGTTTTCTTAAATTTCTATTTGACACATGTGGAGAAATATAATACCGGAGTTATGTTTTTACCTTGGGGTTATGATTTCACTATGTGGGTAAGTTGTTATCGGGGAAATGGTTTTGTAATTGCACTTATTTTGTTTCTGTTATTTTTTCTAGGGTGTTAGTTTGACTTTGTTTTTGACTACTATTCTCGGACCGGGCATTTGGAGATATCGCACATTTTTCAATTTATCTATGGCCAATTTATTTGAATTGGCTTTAGTAGGATCGGGTATTTTCACTAGTCATCCGATTATTATTAAAAATATATACATGTAAGTAAGATCAAGACAACAAAATTTATTAGTTTCTCATGATTGTTTGTTTTTCTTTTTCAATTAGGTCCTATAAAAATAAAACGGGTAAAATGAGACCCTTTATGGATGCGGCTCGTCCCATGTTTGCCTTCCTTTGGCTGTTTTTATTCACCACCATTTGGGTATTATTCTCACGTAATCATATTTTAGAATTAGAACCAAGAATTATGTTCGTATTATTCGGTACATTATTCTCAAATATAGCGGTAAGTTTGAATAAAACATTTTAAAAATCTAGAAAATTTTGAACTTCTCTCTTTTAGTGCCGTTTAATTGTGGCTCAAATGTCCGATACCCGCTGTGATGGTTTTAATATTTTAATGTGGCCTTTGGTGGCAACTGTTGCTGTTAGCTGTTTTCCCTGGTATGAAGAAGTAATGGGTAGAGAATTACCCGTAGATATAGAAAGATGGATAATGCAGGCTTTAACGATATTTGTAACAATAGCCCATTTACATTATGGCCAGGGAGTGGTGAGTTGGACAAGTATACATATAGTTTACAGACAGACAATTATATATTTTTTTAAAAATTCCAGGTCCGTGAAATGTGTAGTCATTTTAAAATCCGCTGCTTTAAAGTAAGAGATCTCAAACGGGAAAATTAACCAAATAATTGGGGTTCATAGCATGTTTAAAAGTTCTTTAGGGGACTTTTTAAGTACTAACATTTAAAAATATGTCCTTGTCTTCTATTTATATAAATGTTTTATTTTTAAATAGTTTTACATCGTCTATTGGAGGTAAAATTTGCCAGTATTTTCAAAACCTTGTTGATATTAAAGTCACACCCTTTAAATATTTTGTGAGATTATAGTTTATGTAATCGATTCCGGTAGAGAGGTTTTTAACTTAAAGTTTTTATTCTCAAATTAATATATATTTCTAATATTAATTAATTGGACTAGATCTTTGAAAGCCCTGCTTTGTTTAAAACTTTTACTGGAACGATCTTTAGTTTTAAGTCCATACAACGAAGCCAAATTATTTTTTTGTATGTCATTTAGTTTTAAGTCGAAAGTTAACAATATTTAAGAACAATCATTAACAATATTTAAGAACAATCATCCTAGTCAAGACAAAATATTCGATTTACTTTATATTTGTTGTATGCTGTGATAAGTGTAATTGAAAATTTGGATTCTAAATAGAGGGGGAGGAAAGATCATGAAAAATCTTATCGCAAATAGTTCAGTCAGACAATGATACAAAAGTCTTTGAAAATATCGTCGCTTACTGGTTATTAGCATAGACCAGCGGCTTCGGACAATCCCTCAAGGACAATAGTAGCACGATCGGGGAATAATAGAAAACTATTGATCCTTCATATTCATAAGAGGGCCTTCAGTTGCTAAACTATGTATATATGCAAGATCATGAACCAATCTCATCGCGAATAGTTTAGTCAGACAATGATACAAAAGTTTTTGAAAATGTCGTCACTTACACTTTATTAGAATAGACCTTTTGACAATCCCACAAGAACAATAGTAGCACGATCGGAGTATAATAGAACAAATGGTCCTTCATATTCATAAGATTCGGTTGCAGTTATCTTTTATAAATGTTTGATGACCAGTAGGTTTAATTTGCATTGATTCCCATAAATAACACTTCGAAGATATCGGACGCTTAGAGTTTCTTGACGTAGAACTGGGACTCCAACAAGACTCCAAAATAAATATTGTAGCGGTTTAAAATCGTATGTCCTAGATGACCAATTAACGGAGAATATTCGGTTCCTATGTCCACCAGGTTCTATTTATTTGCGAAAAACTATTTACTATTATATATGTATAATGGACCGATACTTAAAGAATTTAATATCACGAGTGATTTTCTGAAAGGTCTTGAATCAATTAAGGACCAAACTTCACAAAGGTTGAAAGTAGCATTATAAAAATAAAGTGACAGTCTGACAGAGACCTTCTATGGGGTTAGAAGTCAATCATAGACCGATACAAAGAATAAGGGGCTACGAGTGACTTACAGAAGAGACCTTCGATGATTCCTTGAATAAATTATGGGTCAAACTTCATGAAATTTGAAAGAGTGAATAATTTCTTTTAATTCTTATTGTTACGATAAACTGACAGTCTGATAGAGACCTTCTCTGGAGGTTAGGACCATTTAAGGGACGAAATATGCAAAAGTGTTGAGATATTTAAATTTATAGAATTGTGAATAATATTTTCGAATTACGACTTCTGGATACACATAAATTACTTGGTTAACTTTTTGTCACGATATAATCAATATATTTATAAATGTTCAAACTGACCCGAAATAGTGAACCGATTGTGCTCATTTACAAAACTCTTCATTCAGAGAATATTATTGAAAAAATTCTTCTAGTTAACCCCGACCGATATTTGGCCAATCGTGGTAGAAATAAACTGATGATAGGATATATTTATAGCTAGTGACCAAAGTATACTTTTCTAAAGGATTGAGCTGCGCCAAAGATATCTCGATGCCTTTATTTTAAAGTCAACAGAATGGACTTATAGATAAAGTTGTATTGGCGCTGTTGTAACTTCTCAAAAAGGGACAGAAATGACGATTTTTAAACTTCAGGACACAATATCTTAAATCACAGATGTGATGCAGATTCGGCTTTAGAAAAGTATAACTTGGTCTTAGGATTTCGACTTTTTTTAAAATTATGTCGGCCTGCGTAGTGAGTCTTGCATGACCCATAAGATACATTTTGTGGGTTCAATATTTCCATATATTACAAACAAAATCAAACTGATGACAAATTTGACCCACTAAACTTAAGACGTAAATCTGTAACACATTTTCAAATAATATCAAAATTCAAGAGAGTCATTATTAAGCTGTTAATTACACAGGCCGAGAAAATTTGAAAAAAGTCAAAACCCTTGTTACTAAATGATCTAGTTTGCGAGTTTTTAAAGGAGTTAGTTTTAGTGTGAGTGTAGCCCAAGCCATTATTAAAGTAAACTTTAGTATTTGGGTTTTAATTTTTTTTTAAATTCTGTCATCGTAAATATAGAATCCATTTCGAATTTATATCGAATATCAAAGATCCATTGAAGCATGACTAGAATATAAGTGCATATAACAAATATTCATTAAACTAAACTTAAGAAAAAAATTATTTATATAATATTATATTTATGTTTAATTTTAATTTAATTATAATTTTATCTTAACTTTGCATTTGAGTTACTAAAAAAATGTCTTTATAAAATAAAATACGGGTCTACTATTTAATTAATTGGATTTATATAAAAATATATAATAAAACTTTTCTCAAAACTTTTTGCATGTTTTATGGGGTATTTATTTTGTATTTATAAAAAATTTATAAATTTATAAAAAAATCTTCCTCTAAATCTAGATTAAACCACAAACACCACCGGAACAAGAAATGCAATTACCTAATGGGACTGTTTAAAAGGAAAAAACGACAGCATTTTCTTTTTTTTTTGGGAACAAATTTACATTTAACAGCTTAGTTGTAAGATTTTAAAATTAAAATAAAATAAACAACAAATATGTACATTTTAAGCTATACTTTCTTTTGTCTAGATTAATAAGAAGAAATTGTTGTGAAACATTTTTTTTGGAAAAATAAAAATTTTATAACAATTTTAATAAATTTAAATAAAGATTTTAATATGAAAATAGCTTTGTGTAATAAATTTTTGCAAAATTTCATATAATTTTCAAACTAACCACCTATTATTTCCTTATACATTATTTGATATACATAACTGAGTAAATTTAAATTCTGTAGATTACACGGGCTAACAAATTTTAAACCCAGAGAACAAAATATTTGCCAAATTCACAAACGGCGTTCCCTGTCATAATTTCTATCAGACAAGACTATAAAGTAGACCAGACTATAAACTAGACTATAGACTAGACTAGACTATAGACTAGACTAGACTAGACTAGACTAGACTAGACTAGACTAGACTAGACTATAGACTAGACTATAGACTAGACTATAGACTAGACTATAGACTAGACTATAGACTAGACTATAGACTAGACTATAGACTAGACTATAGACTAGACTATAGACTAGACTATAGACTAGACTATAGACTAGACTATAGACTAGACTATAGACTAGACTATAGACTAGACTATAGACTAGAATATAGACTAGACTATAGACTAGACTATAGACTAGACTATAGACTAGACTTAGACTAGACTATAGACTAGACTATAGACTAGACTATAGACTAGACTATAGACTAGACTATAGACTAGACTATAGACTAGACTATAGACTAGACTATAGACTAGACTATAGACTAGACTATAGACTAGACTATAGACTAGACTATAGACTAGACTATAGACTAGACTATAGACTAGACTATAGACTAGACTATAGACTAGACTATAGACTAGACTATAGACTAGACTATAGACTAGACTATAGACTAGACTATAGACTAGACTATAGACTAGACTATAGACTAGACTATAGACTAGACTATAGACTAGACTATAGACTAGACTATAGACTAGACTTAACTAGACTAAGACTACTAGAGCTAGACTATAGACTAGACTAAGAGACTAGACTATAGACTATTAGACTATAGACTAGACTATAGACGAGACTATAGACTAAAGCTAGAGACTAGACTATAGACTAGACTATAGACTAGTAAACTATAGACTCAGACTATAGACTTAGACTATAGACTAGACTATAGACTAGACTATAGACTAGACTATAACTAGACTTAGACTATAGACTAGACTAACTATAGACTAGACTATAGACTAGACTATAGACTAACTAGCCTATAGACTAGACTAGAGACTAGACTATTAGACTAGACATAGACTAGACTATAGACTAGACTATAGACTCAGAATCTAGAACTAGACATATAGACTAGACTATAGACTAGACTATAGACTAGACTATAGACTAGACTAGACTAGACTAGACAGACTAGACATAGACTAGACTATAGACTAGACTATAGACTAGACTAGAGACTAGACTATAGGACTAGAACTATAGACTAGACTAATAGACTGACTATAGACTAGACTAGACTAGACTAGACTAGACTAGACTAGACTAGACTATAGACTAGACTATAGACTAGACTATAGACTAGACTATAGACTAGACTATAGACTAGACTATAGGCTAGACTATAGACTAGACTATAGACTAGACTATAGACTAGACTATAGACTAGACTATAGACTAGACTATAGACTAGACTATAGACTAGACTATAGACTAGACTATAGACTAGACTATAGACTAGACTATAGACTAGACTATAGACTAGACTATAGACTAGACTATAGACTAGACTATAGACTAGACTATAGACTAGACTATAGACTAGACTATAGACTAGACTATAGACTAGACTATAGACTAGACTATAGACTAGACTATAGACTAGACTATAGACTAGACTATAGACTAGACTATAGACTAGACTATAGACTAGACTATAGACTAGACTATAGATTAGACTATAGACTAGACTATAGACTAGACTATAGACTAGACTATAGATTAGACTATAGACTAGACTATAGACTAGACTATAGACTAGACTATAGACTAGACTATAGACTAGACTATAGATTAGACTATAGACTAGGCTATAGACTAGACTATAGTTTTAGTAATAACTTCCTTTAGTTAATCTAATATTAAAAGTAAACGTATTATCAAGTAAAACCTGGATCGGACCTGGATAAACGATCATAGCTACCATATAAGGTCCGCTTGCAAAAATCGATTAAATGAACATACCTTGTTAACATGTGATAAATTTTGTATATATAAATGTAATATCAATAGAAATCGTATTACCAGGATCGGCCCATAATTGACCATTGCTCCCATATAAGGTCCACATTCGAAAATCAATTAAATAAATAAAATTTTTTGATATCGGTATAAAATTCTACACAAATATGTTTTGTATTGAAACAAATCATTCTGCGAACATTTTTCCGGGATTGGTGCGATCTTTTAATAGTAAATAACTCTTGAATGTAATAATGATATCGGCATTTAATTCTAATTCTGTTTTGAATGCATAGAAAAGCTCCAGCAAATTTTTTTTCCCGATCGGTCATACAAATCTTTCCGTAATATTTTTTAAGGATCGACCCATTTATTGTTTATTATTTAAGCATTCAAAATTTCGAAAAATATTCGACGTGTTATAGCTAAAGGAAAGTTAAGATTCGTCGTAACCTTGTTTTTTTTAAATTTCTGTTGGCCAGTGTTATTTACTGTTAAATAATTTAAGAAAATCATAAATTACTCAATACTTGGGGGGTAAACGCAAAGAATTTAGACAAATTATTAATGACTAAAAATCCACTTTAACCAAAAATGTTGTTTCTTTAGTTTTTCTTAAATTTATTTTTTTAAGTAAATTATGTATTGTTTATTTAACAATTAAAATAATTTATTTGTAGACAAATTTTGTACATAATTAAAAAAACAAGAAACAAATAAAAATATTGTTAAGGAAATTTTGATTTTCAAATAAAATTTATTTTTCTTTAAATTTAAATAACTAATCGCCAGTCATCATTTCCATAAATTCTAAAAAAAGAGAAAATAATTATTAAGAAGAGAAGGGAAATAATGAAAAATTTTCCAAATACCATCAAAATCCACAGTGCCCGAACCATCGGTATCAATTTCGGCTATAATACCATCCAAATCACTTGAGGATAATTTATCATCTAAGGCAGCTAAGATTTCTTTAAGGGTGGAAGTGGTAATATAACCATTACCCTCACGATCATACAAACGAAAGGCTTCTTTCAATTCCTTTTGTATGGCCTCAGCATCTTCTTCCTCTAGGAAATGGGCGGCTATATTACAAAAGCCATCAAAGTTAACTTTACCCGTATCTTCGGGATCATTTTCATCGATTAATTCCTGCAGTTCACTTTCCTCAAACATTTGACCCATACTGTTGAGTATGGTCTTGAGACGCAGACATTCTATAAAACCGGTTTTTTGGGTATCGAACATTTGAAATGCTTTACGCATTATATCCATTTTCTCATCATCTTCCTAATGTTTAAATTTGTTATATAATGAAAATAAAATCATTTTTTTTTTTTTAAAAATTATAACTTTTTAAAAATTTCTTTAAAAATTTTATTAAATTTTTTTTAAAATTTACCATTTTGTTTTTTTCTCAATATTAAATTTCGAATTAGAAATTTAAAACTCTTTTTTCTTGCAAAAACTTCACCACTTTTCACCACAAATTTAAAGATTTCCCCAGAAACCACACACCACTACTACTTCCACTGCGTTTGAGTTTCATTAATAAACTAAAATATAAAATTTTGAAAATTTGTATATTTATAATATTACATTTTGGTTTTTGTTGTTAATTGTGTTTCGTTTCAAGTAGTGGAATTTCTCGTTGATTGCAATTTACCTACCGACCTCTCTGAAAAAAAGAAAATTCAAACATTCATTCCTTTAGTATCTCATCATCATCATCAGCAGCAACAACATTAACTCACAAAACCATCCATCCATTCGTACTACTATATATATATACAACAGGTCCACTCCCATCCCTTTCTTGCATTAGACATTTTTCCATTATTCGCCATCATTGAATCGTTTTTATTATATTAACACATACTACTTGTATATATTTTTCTAATATTTTTTTTGTCGGTTTGCTGGTACTTAGAAGTGTTCACATTGGAATTCTATTTTTTTTTTTTTCTTAATTTTTTTTTATATTTTCACAAAAAATATCAAAAAAGTTCTAACTGTTCTTCATTATAGCATCAACATCATCAGTGTGGCATCAAAGATCAAATGAAACAACAACAAACAAATGTAGATTATTCATTTTGCTTAATTCTCGAGCTGGTAGTATTCTGAATTTTTTTGTTTTTTGTAGTAGACAAAACAATTCATACAGAAAATTATTAATGCAGGAGTTAAGTATACCGTAAAGGGAACGAGATATTTCGAAAATTTTGGAATAAGCTTTTTTTTGACATAGACTAGACTATAGACTAGACTATAGACTAGACTATAGACTAGACTATATACTAGACTATAGACTAGACTATAGACTAGACTATATACTAGACTATAGACTAGACTAGACTATAGACTAGACTATAGACTAGACTATAGACTAGACTATAGACTAGACTATAGACTAGACTATAGACTAGACTATAGACTAGACTATAGACTAGACTATAGACTAGACTATATACTAGACTATAGACTAGACTATATACTAGACTATAGACTAGACTAGACTAGACTATAGACTAGACTATAGACTAGACTATAGACTAGACTATAGACTAGACTATAGACTAGACTATAGACTAGACTATAGACTAGACTATAGACTAGACTATAAACTATACTATAGACTATACTATAGACTAGACTATAAACTATACTATAGACTAGACTATAGACTAGACTATAGACTAGACTATAGACTAGACTATAGACTAGACTATAGACTAGACTATAGACTAGACTATAGACTAGACTATAGACTAGACTATAGACTAGACTATAGACTAGACTATAGACTAGACTATAGACTAGACTATAGACTAGACTATAGACTAGACTATAGACTAGACTATAGACTAGACTATAGACTAGACTATAGACTAGACTATAGACTAGACTATAGACTAGACTATAGACTAGACTATAGACTAGACTATAGACTAGACTATAGACTAGACTATAGACTAGACTATAGACTAGACTATAGACTAGACTATAGACTAGACTATAGACTAGACTATAGACTAGACTATAGACTAGACTATAGACTAGACTATAGACTAGACTATAGACTAGACTATAGACTAGACTATAGACTAGACTATAGACTAGACTATAGACTAGACTATAGACTAGACTATAGACTAGACTATAGACTAGACTATAGACTAGACTATAGACTAGACTATAGACTAGACTATAGACTAGACTATAGACTAGACTATAGACTAGACTATAGACTAGACTATAGACTAGACTATAGACTAGACTATAGACTAGACTATAGACTAGACTATAGACTAGACTATAGACTAGACTATAGACTAGACTATAGACTAGACTATAGACTAGACTATAGACTAGACTATAGACTAGACTATAGACTAGACTATAGACTAGACTATAGACTAGACTATAGACTAGACTATAGACTAGACTATAGACTAGACTATAGACTAGACTATAGACTAGACTATAGACTAGACTATAGACTAGACTATAGACTAGACTATAGACTAGACTATAGACTAGACTATAGACTAGACTATAGACTAGACTATAGACTAGACTATAGACTAGACTATAGACTAGACTATAGACTAGACTATAGACTAGACTATAGACTAGACTATAGACTAGACTATAGACTAGACTATAGACTAGACTATAGACTAGACTATAGACTAGACTATAGACTAGACTATAGACTAGACTATAGACTAGACTATAGACTAGACTATAGACTAGACTATAGACTAGACTATAGACTAGACTATAGACTAGACTATAGACTAGACTATAGACTAGACTATAGACTAGACTATAGACTAGACTATAGACTAGACTATAGACTAGACTATAGACTAGACTATAGACTAGACTATAGACTAGACTATAGACTAGACTATAGACTAGACTATAGACTAGACTATAGACTAGACTATAGACTAGACTATAGACTAGACTATAGACTAGACTATAGACTAGACTATAGACTAGACTATAGACTAGACTATAGACTAGACTATAGACTAGACTATAGACTAGACTATAGACTAGACTATAGACTAGACTATAGACTAGACTATAGACTAGACTATAGACTAGACTATAGACTAGACTATAGACTAGACTATAGACTAGACTATAGACTAGACTATAGACTAGACTATAGACTATGGACTAGACTATTGACTGGACTATAGACTACACTATAGACTAGACTATCTATATATATATCGAACTTATTCAATAGTCTCTATCTTGCTGGCCTGTGAAATCAAGTTTTTTATATCGGAACCCTAAAATCACTAGTAACTTCGTTGAAATACATTGAAATTTAAAAATCGCCAATAGATATGATTTTTAATATCCATATACATATGTATAACATTTCTCTTCCCTTTTACTGTATATCAAAAAACTCGTTAATACAAGTTTATTTCCTTGAGATTATAAACAAAAAAAATAAAAAAAACTCTCTAAAGAAAACACCTCCACCACCTTTAAGTGAAATACACATATCTACCAAAAAAAAACGTTAATAATAATTGCATGATCATTTTTTTCCTCCCGAACTGATCATATGAGGTACTTTTACGCGAAAACACACGCACACACTCTAAGAGCGTTCATGAAGATTCAGAAAAACACATCAACGTCATTCATTTTTCCAATTATCGTGCGAATAGAAAAAATAATAATAAACTAATTTATGTACACATGATCCCTTATAAGATCGTGTGATTGCATATATACATATACATATGTGCAGATAAGCAAGGGACGAAGGGGAAAGAAGGAAGAGAGACGGGCCAGGGAGAAAGGGCAACAGGGGCGGGGAGAAGAGCACCAGGGGCCGAGGCGGGGAGAAAGGAAAGGACGGAAGGAGAAAGGAAGACGGGGAGGGAAGGGAGCGGGAAGGAGGGACGGAGCGAGCGAGCGAGCGAGCGAGCGAGCGAGCGAGCGAGCGAGCGAGCGAGCGAGCGAGCGAGCGAGCGAGCGAGCGAGCGAGAGGAGAGCGAGCGAGCGAGCGAGCGAGCGAGCGAGCGAGCGAGCGAGCGAGCGAGCGAGCAGCGAGCGAGCGAGCGAGCGAGCGAGCGAGCGAGCGAGAGAGCGAGCGAGCGAGCGAGCGAGCGAGCGAGCGAGCGAGCGCGAGCGAGCGAGCGAGCGAGCGAGCGAGAGACAGCGAGCGAGCGAGCGAGCGAGCGAGCGAGCGAGCGAGCGAGCGAGCGAGCGAGCGAGCGAGCGAGCGAGCGAGCGAGCAGCGAGCGAGCGAGCGAGGAGCAGCGAGCTAGCTAGCTAGCAGAGCGAGCGAGCATCGATCTAGCAGCGAGCACTAGCGAGCGACTAGCTAGCGATCGAGCGAGCAGCGAGCGACTAGCAGCGAGAGCGGCGAGCGACTAGCTAGCACTATCAGCGAATAGCGACGAGCTATCGACGAGCTGAGCGAGGAGCGAGCGATCGAGCTAGCCTCGACTAGGACAGCTATCCAGCACGAGCGGACGAGCGAGCGAGCGACACATCGACGAGCATCGAGCAGCATCTAGCGACGAGCTCTCAGCGATCGAGCGACATCGATCGAGCTATCTACTAGCTATCACGACGAGCGATCATCTAGCTATCAGCGAGCTAGCTACGATAGCTATCGATCTAGCGAGCTATCTACTCTCTATCTAGCGATCGATCTATCTATCTAGCTATCTATCTATCTATCTATCTATCTATCTATCTATCTATCTATCTATCTATCTATCTATCTATCTATCTATCTATCTATCTATCTATCTATCTATCTATCTATCTATCTATCTATCTATCTATCTATCTATCTATCTATGTATCTATCTATGAATTTAGTAGTAGGAACTAAATGTGTTACAAAGTACTGAAACGGTACCAATAAAAAAAATAAATATTATTTAATGCATGTGCATATGTATGTATGTTTGTAGTACATTCGTCTCGGCAATATTCATATGAATATTACTTTTTAGCCACTTTAAACACCCCCGGAATTTGGATGAGATCGACAATAACAACAACTACTACAACTACAAAAAAGAGAGAAATTTGCAACGTTAATTATGCTTCAAGTCAAAGACAAACAAACAAAATGAATAGTTGAAACATTTTTGTTGAAATTCAAAATGATGGATATAAAATTATGAAATAAGAAAAATAAAAAAGAAAAAATTATTTGTTATTTTAACTAAAAATAAACTGTAAAAACTTTTGCGGTTTGTTTTGAGAAAAAAACTCAAACTGAAATAAATCTTTTTTTTTAATTTAGTTCTTTTTTTTCTTTAATTTTCATTATTTTGGTATTTATATGGCTTTTAAGTAGTTAAAGGAATTTTGTGTTGTCTGTAATAAATTTTGTGAAAATGAAATACGCTCGATCAAGCATTTCTTCGTATGATGCACAAATGTACACAAAATGTTCATTAAGTACTTTTTTTTTTATGTCTTTCCATTTCATAAAATCTTAAGACAGTGAAGCTCAAGTACTTTTTGCATTTATCCTCCTCCATTGATGTCTATAGAATTTTTAAATGAAAATTTTGCACCATGGGTTAAGAGTGTTTAATATTAGAAAGTTATTTTTTAGGATTTCGATTAAGGCAGTCTGTTGTTATTGTCAAAATCAGTGATGATAAGTTGTTTGTGGGAAATTATTAATAGGTACTTTTTGAGTTTTGTATAATATTGAACCTAGAAATATGAAATTAAGTATGTAGAGTACGGAGTACATGAGAACCTAGTAGAGGGAATTTTTTGATACTTTCTCGTTTTTAAAAAGGTACTTTTTTTTAAGTTTAAACATTTAGAGTCCTGAGTGAGTGAGTAAAGGGTTCTTGGTACTTTTTCGTTCTTCAACTGGTACTTTGTTGGTTTTCGGCAATATTGAACCAAGAACTCAATAATCAGACATATATTAATATTAAAGTGAAATTTTTGGTACTTTTTCGTTCTTCAACTGGTACTTTGTGAATCTTTTATAATATTGAACCTAGGAACACAAAATTCTGGTAGTTTTTCGTCATTCAATTGGTACTTTTTTGATTTTCAGCAATATTGAACCTAGAAATATATAGGAACCTGATGGAATGGAAATTTATAAGACTAAGCTTTGTGGTACTTTTTTATATTATTAATATTTTTGATCATAGAAACATGGAGTTGAAAATGAACTTTCTGTTACTTTTTGTTACCCATTGTGCAGCCATTATATTTATTAGTTTTAGCCAAAATTTCACATGATCATAAAAAAATTTCACAAAAAAAAAATTATTTTCTCAAAAAAAGTAAATAAACGTATTTTAATAATTATTCATCAAATCGAAAATGAGTTCTCGGTCAGGCAGCAGACACAATGACTATAAATTTATAGCATTTTGTGGTTTAAAAACATTTTAATATATATAATTTTTTTCGATTTTTTTCTCACAAATAATTTTGTTTTTATGTGAATTTTGTTGCTATTTAAATGATTGATTTCGAATTGTATCTATGGCGAAAAGTGAGTAATGAAAAATACAATTGTTTGTGATTTTATTTTTACATATAGAATTACTGTATTTTATAGTTTAAATACATAAAAATATAAATTTTGACATTGGCATAAAGCATTTAAAATTTTAAATGACATTTGTCATATAATTTGCCTGTTGACAAGCGTGTGAGTTTGTTTTTTCAATTTCAATGAATAATTTTGAATATGATTGAACATATCTTTGGTTGCGAATGGGTTAATTTAGCTATTTGGAAAATAAATTGATATATGTACATATTTTTTATTTAATGGACTATAATTCAATTTAATCTTCTCAGCATTAAATAATCCAATTAATCATTTCCTTGAATATTTTTCTTATTCGCACCGTAATTAATTATAGAATAAACAAAACAAATGAATAATTAAAAACTAATTTAAAAGAGACTATAAACAAAAAGTATGAGCAATTTATAAACCTATTATAAACAGTAAACATCCGCTTATCTAGGTTTCAGTTAAAAACATTCAAATTTATCCACTTTTAGAGTACTTACATTAGAGTACTTTTTCGAACTTTGATCTTTTAAAGAAAACTGAAAGAAAATTTGTTGATGATCACTTATCATAATGAATCATAAAAATCCATTTTTTTAGAAAAGTAGGGGCTCTAGACGATCTGCAATCACTTTTATTGCTATTTGAGTGAAACGCCATTTTCTGGAGTGAAACATTTTCTTGCGAAAGTAGCAGCTGTGGATGATCTACGATCACTTTTATTTCCTAAATACCAAAATTTGATTTTTTTAGTGAAACCCCATTTTCAGGTGAAACTAAGAGCGTTAAGACAATAAACTGTGATCACTTTTATTTGCCGACAGATCTCGAGCGAAACATAAAATTTAATTTTCTGGCGAAAATAGAAGCGCTAAATGATCTGCAATCATTAAAGTGATTAAAGTGATCCGACCAAAATTTAATTTTTTAAGTGAAACAACATTTTTTGGCGAAACTTTTGGGCCCTATCGCTCTATGATCACTAAGAGAAATAAACTATAATCTGTGATCACTTTTATTTAACGACCAGAGTGAAACATAAAAGTCCATTTTCTGGCGAAACTAGAAGCGCTAGACGATAATCTGCAATGACTGTTATTTTTCACCAAAATTCTATTTATTGAGTGAAAATCTAAAAGACCATTGTCTAGTGAAACTACGGCCAAAAGCTCGATAATCTTCGTTTCCCAATAAAATTCGATTTTTTGAGTGAAAAACTAAAAGTCCATTTTCTGGCGAAACTAGAGTGAAACAACTATCTAGTGAAATTAAGGAACATGAACCAAAAGTTCTATAATCTGGACTTATTTCCCGCCAAAAACGATTTTCTTTGGACGAAACTAGATTGAAATATAAAAGTCCATTTTCTGGCGAAACTAGGGCGCTAGGGCCACTTTTATAATGACTTTAATTTCCCGCCAAAATTTAAGTTTTTTAGTGAAAAAGACAATTTTCTTATGAATCTAAGAGCGATATGTTCCAATGGTCGATAATCTCTGATCGGTTTTATTTCACAACAAAATTCGAGTTTTTGAGTGAAAAATAAATATGGGTGATCCGTGAACACTTTTATTTCCCGGCAAAAATCTATAATTTTTGGTGAAACTGTTGAATAAAATTTTCTGGCTAAACTAGAGGCGCTAGAGGAGCAAAAGAAACCATAATGTATGATCACCTTTATTTTCCAACATAATTCGAACTTTTGAATAAACTGGCGCATCACATGGACCCAAAGGATTATAATCTGTGATCACGTTTATATCCTGCCCAAAAAGAGATTTTTTTGTGAAACCCGATTGAAAAATAAAAAACCATTTTTTGGTTAAACTAGAGGCACTAGGACCAAAAGATCACTTTTATTTTGAACGTCACTAGAGTGAAATCTAAAAAACTCTTATTTTTTGACAAAAATCGAATCTGTGAAACTATAGTGAAACATAAAAGTCTATTTCCTGGCGAATCTAGTGGCGCTAAAGCCAAATAAAACTATAATCAAAGATTTTTCCAAGAAAATTCAATATTTTCACAGGAATTATAATGAAACCTAAAAGTCGCGCGAAGAATCCGGGAACTAAATCTCGAAAATTCGACCATACATATATACTTGGACAGCCTTGCATCAATCCAGGCTCTCAACTCCAATGTTATTAAGTCGAAATTTCTTGTCAATTGTATTCAATCATTGGCACAACAGACGCAACATCACGTTGAGCTGATATGGGTTCCAGGACATGAGGGCATCCGGGGAAACGCAACCAAAGGGTCGTCCCTTGACTTAAGCCCTACGCAAAGGCATATTCACACTCCCCTGATGAGCCTATCAAAATTGCTAGATGACTGGGCTTTGAGTGAAATGGAACTTAGGTGGTCAAATATCACGACTTGTAGAATATCGAGTGAGTTAGGACTAGGACTCTCTTGTCTCTTAGTATGAACTCGATTAGGCTTCTAACTGGTATAATTACTGTATGATTAGACATATGTGGGAACGTATGAGCTACCCTTATTATAGCTACTGGAGAAGCTGTTTGGACAAAGAGGAAGTGGAATCGGTACGACACAGAATACTCTAACTTGCTAGAGCTCTTTACCATGATCTAGACTGTCTTAGAAGTGCGTCACTAGTAAACAGAATCGGTTTTATTAGGAACACCGGCTGGTTTTCAAGAAGACCGCAAGAACCAAATAATCAACGAGATTAGGAAGGGAAACCAGTCTCTCAACATAAGGAAATGACAATTCTAAGGGTATTACAATGGGCCACAAGGCCTCCGAGAGAACTCACTAACTAGCGAGCAACGCACATAACCTAACATATTATTTTCCAAAAACATCCGATATTTGGAGCAAAAATAGAGTGAAACCTAAATGTCCATTTTTAGGGCGAGACTAAAGTCTCTAGGGCCATAAGGATGATAGTTTTTTTTACTGCCAAAAATTATTATCAATATTGAAAGTTTTCAGTGAATTTGTCACCCTGGCAACCTTACGACTAATAAAACAAATTTAATTTCTCTAAGTGGAGTTCTTTAACCACATTAACAAGTGTGTTTCTATTAGTTCCGTATTCAAAATAAAATTGTTTAATCGATAATCAAATTTCAATACTTCAAAGAAGAAAAATTTACAAAAAAGTCTTTCACTAATTTTATTTATAAATATTTTTCTTTATTTAAATTAAATAAAAATAATTTTGCAAATTTAGTGTTTTTAAAAAGAAAATTGAATTTATTTATATTTCAAAAGTATGGAAGAATTACAAGACGCCAGCATTCATCATACGGCTGCCAAGTTAATCAGTACAATTAAGACATTAAAAAATTACGAGCCACTTTATCAAAATGTTCAGGTAGGTGGTGGGTTTTAAATAGACAAAATATGGGGATATATATGTATATATTAAGTATTTTTGGCTTATTTATTTAAAATAAATATTTGTAAATATATTTTTGTTATATAGAAATTGGTGTGCAGTCCCAATGTGGATCGTAATGATATGTGCAATACTTTAGAAGAGGCCATTAAAAATGCCGGCATTGAAACCGATATACGCAATATTATATTTCATTTGGTGCGCAGTAAACTGAAACCGGAGGAGAAAGTGTCACAGACAAATACGGTAAATTTGTAATCCAAATCCAAAAACATTTGATAATTGTTGGATCAAAGTTACCTATACTTACATATATATTTATTTCCATTCCAAATATTTCCTATAATGTTTTAAGAATGACCCTTTAGCCTATTTGAAACGTGCTGGCGTTCAATGGGATCGTCGTGTGCGTAAAAGTTTAAATGCCATGTGTTCAGAATTGAAAATGGCTTGTCAAGGTCAACCGCGCATACCAGCCGATCGTGAGGAATTACTCAATAAATGGGATGAATTAAGTAATTACACTATAGGTAAGTGATTACTCAAATTATAAAGCCTCTATTCAATTGAAAACCCTTTTAACAGATTTAGCCAATTATCGGCCAGTATATGCTCCTAAAGATATTCTAGATGTTTTGCTTTCTTTAAAGGGTCCCACCAAATCCCCAGAGAATACTGAGTTGGTGTAATTAATTGCACTTAAAATTATATATTTTAATAGAAAATTTTTGTATTCCCTTTCCTCTTAGACAGGTGCCGAAATGGGAATTTTCGCATATATCACTGCCAGTTAAGAATCTATTTGAATTGGTAGTTATCGAAACAATATTTTAATATAAAATTTTAAAAACCCTATATCCATATCTTTTCAGCGAAATCATTATAATGATCTAATGCGTAATGAAACGTATGTCGGTGCTGCCGATATAAATGTACAATGTCAACGTGTACTGGAGTCAAAACATGCGGTGCTCTGTCAACATTTACTAAGAAAAGGCAATACACCAGCACCCTATAGGGGTGCTTTGTGGGCCTATGTTTGGGTAGTCATGTCAACGATTATGTAAGTTCCCTCTCTTCTTTAAATTTAAAGAATACCAATCATCTTTTCTTTTAGGACATTGATCACTGGAACAAATTGAAACATATGGTTTTGGCCACCGATCATATTGTTGATAAATTAGTTTTTAAAGATATACAACTTACTGCCTCCAATGATGATCAGTATTTTGTTTTTGAGGATGTTCTCTATCAGGTGATGTTGTGTTTTTCACGCGATACAGAGATCGCCCAAATGATTCAGTTTGAACATTATCCCATTAAGGGTAAACATTATGAGGCTCCGCCGTCGGGAGTGGTGCCGTTTCATGGTATTTGTATGTTTGGTAAGTTAATTTTATGATTTTAATTTGTTTAGCAACATATGGACCTGTGGTCGAATTACATACAATAATTCGATCACTATTAGCAAACAATATTGACACTTTGTATTTGCGATCTCTTTGGATCTTTATCAATACTCTTTCAATTGAGAAATTTTTTCTTGCAGCTGCTCCATTTTGTTATTTGTATGATTCACCCATTGGTTTATATTTCACCTTTCGAGCATTTTACATCAGATATTGTCATCGTTTGACCACTATTAATACTCATCCTCAGGTAATATAATAGAATTCCTAATAAAACAAAATATACATATTATCAAAATGTCTTTCCATCCTTTTTACAGGGCATTGTCAGCATATGTTTACTGTTCGAGAAACTTTTACAAACCCACGAGCCACAATTATGGTCACATTTTCGAGAGTTACAAATACAACCGTAAGTTCAAATCATATGATGGGAAAAATTTGCTTTTGGGAGAAGAATGAATTCATCCTGTCACAATAGTTCAACGATAATTCCGAATTTTCATGATACCAATTTTAACACGCTCACAATTTCAAATTTTTTTCCAGCATTCGTGTTGTCTTCAAATGGTTAATGCGTGCATTTAGTGGCCACTTACCTCCCGATCAATTGCTAGTATTATGGGATTTGGTAAGTGTTCATGTCTAAGACAGCATAAGTACTAGAATTACATTTCCAATTTCTTTACAGATCTTGGGCTTTGATAGTTTAGAAATTCTCTCCATATTTGCTATCATTATTTTATCATTTCGCAAAGAGAGCATTATGCAAGTAACTTCTCTGGATAGTATCGAAGCAATATTGGCGGATTTATCATCGATAAAAGTTTTGCCTCTGGTACAGTTGGCTTTAAGTAGAGATTAGTGAAATGTAGTAAATTTTTTGTATATTTGGTATTATGTAATAAATTTAGTGAATTGTTGGAAAATAGTTATTGATTCGTGGTTGATATTTGTCTAATTAGTACACTAGATATATACAGTTTATACCTCAAGCTATAGTTTATCGGGAATGTATTCTCTTTCCAATCGAAAGTGTAATTACCTATTAAAGTTTATTTGGTTCTTTTTTTGAACAGATACCACTTTCAGGTTTTAAAATTATACTAAAGTTTAGATTGATAGATAGATAGATAGATAGATAGATAGATAGATAGATAGATCGATAGATAGATCGCTCGCTAGATCGCTAGCTGATCGAGATGATAGATCGATCGATCGCTCTCGATAGATCGATAGCTCGCTCGCTCGCTCTCGCTGCCTCGCTCGCTCGCTCTCGCTCGCTTCGCTCGCTCGCTCGCTCGCTCGCTCGCTCGCTCCTCGCTCTCGCTCGCTCGCTCGCTCGCTCTCTCGCTCGCTCGCTCGCTCGCTCTCGCTCGCTCGCTCGCTCGCTCGCTCGCTACGCTCGCTCGCTCGCTCGCTCGCTCGCTCGCTCGCTCGCTCGCTCGCTGCTCGCTCGCTCGCTCGCTCGCTCGCTCGCTCTCGCTCGCTCGCTCGCTCGTCGCTCGCTCGCTCGCTCGCTGCTAGCTCGCTCGCTCGCTGCCTCGCTCGCTCGCTCGCTCGCTCGCTCGCTCGCTAGCCTCGCTCGCTCGCTCGCTCGCTCGCTCGCTCGCTCGTCGCTCGCTCGCTCGCTCGCTCGCTCGCTCGCTCGCTCGCTCATCGCTCGCTCGCTCGCTCGCTCGCTCGCTCCTCGCTCGTCTCGCTCGCTCGCTCGCTCGCTCGCTCGCCTCGCTCGCCTCGCTCGCTCGCTCGCTCGCTCGCTAGCTCGTCGCTCGCTCGCTCGCTCGCTCGCTCGCTCGCTCGCTCGCTCGCTCGCTCGCTCGCTCGCTCGCTCGCTCGCTCGCTCGCTCGCTCGCTCGCTCGCTCGCTCGCTCGCTCGCTCGATCGCTCGCTCGCTCGCTCGATCGCTCGCTCGCTCGCTCGCTCCTCGCTCGCTCGCTCGCTCGCTCGCTCGCTCGCTCGCTCGCTCGCTCGCTCGCTCTCTCGCTGCTGCTCGCTCGCTCGCTCGCTCGCTCGCTCGCTCGCTCGCTCGCTCGCTCGCTTCGCTCGCTCGCTCGCTCGCTCGCTCGCTCGCTCGCTCTCTCTCGCTCGCTCGCTCGCTCGCTCGCTCGCTCGCTCGCTCGCTCGCTCGCTCGCTCGCTCGCTCGCTCGCTCGCTCGCTCGCTCCTGCTCTCGCTCTCTCGCTCGCTCGCTCGCTCGCTCGCTCGCTCGCTCGCTCGCTCGCTCGCTCGCTCGCTCGCTCGCTCGCTCGCTCGCTCGCTCGCTCGCTCGCTCTCGCTCGCTCGCTCTCTCGCTCGCTCGCTCGCTCGCTCGCTCGCTCGCTCGCTCGCTGCTCGCTGCTCGCTGCTCGCTGCTCGCTCGCTCGCTCGCTCGCTCGCTCGCTCGCTCGCTCGCTCGCTCGCTCGCTCGCTCGCTCGCTCGCTCGCTCGCTCGCTCGCTCGCTCGCTCTCTCGCTCGCTCGCTCGCTCGCTCGCTCGCTCGCTCTCGCTCGCTCGCTCGCTCGCTCGCTCGCTCGCTCGCTCGCTCGCTCGCTCGCTCGCTCGCTCGCTCGCTCGCTCGCTCGCTCGCTCTCGCTCGCTCGCTCGCTCGCTCGCTCGCTCGCTGCTGCTCGCTCTCTCGCTCGCTCGCTCGCTCGCTCTCGCTCGCTCGCTCGCTCGCTCGCTCGCTCGCTCGCTCGCTCGCTCCTCGCTCGCTCGCTCGCTCGCTCGCTCGCTCGCTCGCTCGCTCGCTCGCTCGCTCGCTCGCTCGCTCGCTCGCTCGCTCGCTCGCTCGCTCGCTGCCTCGCTCGCTCGCTCGCTCGCTCGCTCGCTCGCTCTCTCGCTGCTCGCTCGCTCGCTCGCTCGCTCGCTCGCTCGCTCGCTGCTCGCTCCTCGCTCGCTCGCTCGCTCGCTCCTCGCTCGCTCGCTCGATGCTTCTCCCCCTTCCCTTTGCCCCGTGTATTCCCCCCCCTCATCTCTTTTTCTTTTTTTTTTCTACTTTCTTTCCTCCCTCTTTACGTTCTTTTCTCTTTATTTCTTTTCCCTCTCCTTTTTCCGTTTTCATTTCTTTCTTTTTCCCTCCTCCTCTCCTCCCTCCCCCTTTCACTTTCTCACTCTTACCTCACTTTCGGTTTTCTTACTATCCGACTTCAGACCCCACACGACTTACACTTTTCTTTTCTTTTTTTATAACTACTTTTATATATAAGTTTTCAAATATTTTTTTTATAGAATTTTATATTTGAATAAAAATATTATTACCGTTACATTTTCTTTTAAAAATTTTTAAAGGAATTTCTCTTTTTGATTAAGGACAAAATTGTAGTTTTCATTTGTTATTTATATATATATAAATATGGCTGTTAAATACAATAACTTTTTTGAATTTAGTTAATTTTGATGTTAGTTTTTTATTTTAATTTTTTAAATGTTGTTTTAATAATTTACAATTTCTTTTGGTTAATCCTAACTACGTTTATTTTAAACTTTTATTTAGTTTAGTTTTGTTTAATTTTATAATAAATTGTACACATATATTTTTATTAAATCTTTTTTTATTAAATATTGTAAATATTTTTATTAATTTCGATTTATTTTTTAAATATTTTTTTTTTTTTAATTTTGTTTTGATTTCAATTTTTCCCATAGTTATAATACATTTTCTTCGTTTTAGTTAATTTTCTATAGAAAATTTGTATTTTTTTAAGTTTTTAATTATTTTCTTGTTTTTTAGAAAGTATTTATTATTTAGTTTATTTTATAGATAGAAGACAAGTAAGCCACAGTGAAGACGTGTAATTTTAAATGTAGATTTTGTAGATGTTTTTATTTAAATTTTATTATTATTTTTTAACAAATAAAATCATAATATTAAAATTAGTTAAATTTATTCCTTTAAAATATTAATTTAAAATTTATTTACACATTTTCTTATTTAAATTTCAGATTTTTTCAAAATTTCTAAAAAAGTTTTTACAACTAGTTCCAGAATGCATTATTATGGCCTTTAGATGTAATAACTATAGAACCAATGTAATAACTATAGAACTACTTCCTTGCAAAAGTTCTTATTAATGCTTTAAAATCACAATAACGTTCCATAAGCAAAAATGACGTCACTACTTCTAAGGGTGGTTTTATTGAAGAATCTGAAGTGTTGCTGTTTGCACCTATTCAAAGACTAATTGATTTACTTAGAATAAAGAACTGATTCTAAGAAGTTCTTTCAGAACTCTTTCCTGAGTTCAAAAATCTGAAATGGTTATGTTTGCACTTGTTGTAGAACGAATTCTTAAATTTTTAAATATCGATTTGATGTTTTGATTTATTAAATAAATTTTGCCAATATAGACTAGACTATTTGAATAGTAAATTTCTCTGTTCGACAACGATTTCTCCGTTTGAGAACGACTTAATGACAATGCTACGATCGTATTGTAGAATATATACACACAATCATAACATACTGAAAAGAAATGCTTTCTGTTTCTTGGGATTCCATTTTGTTGGAATACATTTATTCGATCGTTGCGTAACTGATTGCGAAAACGTAACCGAACTACAGACAAGACTATCTATAGTCTAGTCTATAGTCTAGTTTATAGTCTAGTTTATAGTCTAGTTATAGTCTAGTTTATAGTCTAGTCTATAGTCTAGTCTATAGTCTAGTCTATAGTCTAGTCTATAGTCTAGTCTATAGTCTAGTCTATAGTCTAGTCTATAGTCTAGTCTATAGTCTAGTCTATAGTCTACTCTATAGTCTAGTCTATAGTCTAGTCTATAGTCTAGTCTATAGTCTAGTCTATAGTCTACTCTATAGTCTAGTCTATAGTCTACTCTATAGTCTAGTCTATAGTCTACTTTATAGTCTAGTCTAGTAGTCTAGTCTATAGTCTAGTCTATAGTCTAGTCTATAGTCTAGTCTATAGTCTAGTCTATAGTCTAGTCTATAGTCTAGTCTATAGTCTAGTCTATAGTCTAGTTCTAGTATAGTCTATAGTCTATATAGTCTAGTCTATAGTCCTAGTCTAGTCTATAGTCTAGTCTATAGTCTAGTCTATAGTCTAGTCTATAGTCTAGTCTATAGTCTAGTCTATAGTCTAGTCTATAGTCTAGTCTATAGTCTAGTCTATAGTCTAGTCTATAGTCTAGTCTATAGTCTAGTCTATAGTCTAGTCTATAGTCTAGTCTATAGTCTAGTCTATAGTCTAGTCTATAGTCTAGTCTATAGTCTAGTCTATAGTCTAGTCTATAGTCTAGTCTATAGTCTATTCTATAGTCTAGTCTATAGTCTAGTCTATAGTCTAGTCTATAGTCTAGTCTATAGTCTAGTCTATAGTCTATCCTATAGTCTAGTCTATAGTCTAGTCTATAGTCTAGTATAGTCTAGTCTATAGTCTAGTCTATAGTTCTAGTCTATAGTCTAGTCTATAGTCTAGTCTATAGTCTAGTCTATAGTCTAGTCTATAGTCTAGTCTATAGTCAGTCTATAGTCTAGTCTATAGTCTAGTCTATATCTAGTCTATAGTCTAGTCTATAGTCTAGTCTATAGTCTAGTCTATAGTCTAGTCTATAGTCTAGTCTATAGTCTAGTCTATAGTCTATCTATAGTCTAGTCTATAGTCTAGTCTAGTCTAGTCTATAGTCTAGTCTATATCTAGTCTATAGTCTAGTCTATAGTCTAGTCTATAGTCTAGTCTATAGTCTAGTCTATAGTCTAGTCTATAGTCTAGTCTATAGTCTAGTCTATAGTCTAGTCTATAGTCTAGTCTATAGTCGTCTATAGTCTAGTCTATAGTCTAGTCTATAGTCTAGTCTATAGTCTAGTCTATAGTCTAGTCTATAGTCTAGTCTATAGTCTAGTCTATAGTCTAGTCTATAGTCTAGTCTATATCTAGTCTATAGTCTAGTCTATAGTCTAGTCTATAGTCTAGTCTATAGTCTAGTCTATAGTCTAGTCTATAGTCTAGTCTATAGTCTAGTCTATAGTCTAGTCTATAGTCTAGTCTATAGTTAGTCTATAGTCTAGTCTATAGTCTAGTCTATAGTCTAGTCTATAGTCTAGTCTATATTCTAGTCTATAGTCTAGTCTATAGTCTAGTCTATCTCTAGTCTATAGTCTAGTCTATAGTCTAGTCTAGTCTATAGTCTAGTCTAGTCTATGTCTATCTAGTCTATGTCTAGTCTATAGTCTAGTCTATAGTCTAGTCTATAGTCTAGTCTATCTATAGTCTAGTCTATAGTCTAGTCTATCTAGTCTAGTAGTCTAGTCTATAGTCTAGTCTATAGTCTAGTCTATAGTCTAGTCTATAGTCTAGTCTATAGTCTAGTCTATATCTAGTCTATAGTCTAGTCTATAGTCTAGTCTATAGTCTAGTCTATAGTCTAGTCTTAGTCTAGTCTATAGTCTAGTCTATTCTATAGTCTAGTCTAGTCTATAGTCTAGTCTATAGTCTAGTCTATAGTCTAGTCTATAGTCTAGTCTATAGTCTAGTCTATAGTCTAGTCTATAGTCTAGTCTATAGTCTAGTCTATAGTCTAGTCTATAGTCTAGTCTATAGTCTAGTCTATAGTCTAGTCTAGTCTAGTCTATAGTCTAGTCTATAGTCTAGTCTATAGTCTAGTCTATAGTCTAGTCAATCTAGTCTATAGTCAGTCTATAGTCTAGTCTATAGTCTAGTCTATAGTCTAGTCTATAGTCTAGTCTATAGTCTAGTCTATAGTCTAGTCTATAGTCTAGTCTATCTAGTCTATAGTCTAGTCTAGTCTAGTCTAGTCAAGTCTATAGTGTAGTCTATAGTCTAGTCTATAGTGTAGTCTATAGTCTAGTCTATAGTCTAGTCTATAGTGTAGTGTAGTGTAGTCTAGTCTATAGTCTAGTCTATGACTATCTATGTCTAGTCTATAGTCTAGTCTATATTCTAGTCTATAGTCTAGTCTATAGTCTAGTCTATAGTCTAATCTATAGTCTAGTCTGTAGTCTAGTCTATAGTCTAGTCTATAGTCTAGTCTATAGTCTAGTCTATAGTCTAGTCTATAGTCTAGTCTATAGTCTAGTCTATAGTCTAGTCTATAGTCTAGTCTATAGTCTAGTCTATAGTCTAGTCTATAGTCTAGTCTATAGTCTAGTCTATAGTCTAGTCTATAGTCTAGTCTATAGTCTAGTCTATAGTCTAGTCTATAGTCTAGTCATAGTCTAGTCTATAGTCTAGTCTATAGTCTAGTCTATAGTCTAGTCTATAGTCTAGTCTATAGTCTAGTCTATAGTCTAGTCTATATCTAGTCTATAGTCTAGTCTATAGTCTAGTCTATAGTCTAGTCTATGTCTAGTCTATAGTCTAGTCTATTGTCTAGTCTATAGTCTAGTCTATAGTCTAGTCTATTGTCTAGTCTATAGTTAGTCTATAGTCTAGTCTATAGTCTAGTCTATAGTCTAGTCTATATTCTAGTCTAAAGTTCTGAAAAAAGCACTGAATTTTCCATGCCTGGTTCAGTTTCATCCCAGGAAAATTTTTTTAATTTATTCTAGATTTTCTAGTTCTAAAACGGATGAAAATCAAATCGTTTAAGATTCTTAAACAGCAACCTTGGAACTAGTGATAGCGTCTTAGCTTCATAAACCAATTCTGTAGAACACTTTTTTGGTTTTAAAGTACTTTGAAGGTGTTCCCTAGAACTAGTTGCATAAATAAAAAAATTTTCCTGAGATAAAAGAAAATTAATATTGAAAAAAAACCTAAATGTTTTTGAAAGAAAAATTATTAGTTTTATTTCTCTTTTTTTTTTCTTATTAAGTTTCAGTCTTATTAAATAACATAAATAAAGATTGTTTTTGGATTTAAACAGAATAATAATATTTTTTTTTAAACAATTAACATTTTTTTTTATTTTTTCCAAAGAAAAAGCCTAATTAAAATCAATTAATAAGATTAATAAGTTATATTTACATTAAAATATTTTTTTGTTATAATAAATGTTTTTAGTTAAGTATAAAATTTGTAATTATATATTATAAGAATAATAGTTGTTGTTGTTGTAGTAGTTTTAATAAATTTTATAATTTATGCAGAGAATGTAGACGAAGTACTATTAGTAGTAGTAGATGTTTAATTATTTTTTCTTAAATACTTTTATATTGTTGAAGTTTTTGTATTGATTTTTTGTTGATTTTCCGTTAAGTTTTGTTTCTGTTTTTTTAAGTATTATTATTTTCACCACAACATTGTATACAATCCATGCAGTTATGCTACCTGTTGTTGCCTTCATTTTTCTTATTGTTCATACTCATAGATGTTACTTGCAGCTTAGATTTTGGAAAAGAGAGAAAGCAAAAAATAATGAAATATATAATTTAAAAAAAAACTGTTTATATTTTTGAAATTTTATAGAAAATTGAGTATTAGTATCAATTGAAATTATAAAGTAATCTGCATAAGTGAGACTTAAAATAGATTTTTATATTCTTTATTTTTTTTTAAATTTTAATTTTTTTTCTTAACTTTTACAAAATAATTCAATTCTGTTA
>NW_023995002.1:142500-179195 GCF_015586225.1 Lucilia sericata
TTAAAGTTTGAAGGTTTTGGGGGCGTTGATTTGTTGGTCTGTTCTTACCTATAGGTTGTATGTGTAAAAGTCCAGTTTTATCACGTTTCAAATGCATACGACCGATGGCCAAATTAATGGGCACTGGTCCCGGTGAGGTAATATTAACAGGAGGTCGATCTTCAATTAAATTTATACGCACATTTTCAACAGTTACCTAAAAGAAATGTTTGGTTAAGGAATTATTAAATACAAATTTCTTATTTACATTCAAAATTCTGAAAATAAAGTAGAATATGCGAAAATTTGAAATTAAATTCGAAAATTTGGAATAAAATTTGAAAGTTTTAAATTAGAATTTTTTGAAAAACGGAAAAATTAAATTCGAAATTAGTTAGTTAGTTAGTTAGTTAGTTAGTTAGTCAGTTAGTTAGTAGTTAGTTAGTACTAGCTAACTAGCTAGCTAGTTAGTTAGTTAGTTAGTTAGTAGTTAGTTAGTAGTTAGTTAGTTAGTTAGTTAGTTAGTTAGTTAGTTAGTTAGTTAGTTAGTTAGTTAGTTAGTTAGTTAGTTAGTTCGTTAGTTAGTTAGTTAGTTAGTTAGTTAGTTAGTTAGTTAGTTAGGTTAGTTAGTTAGTTAGTTAGTTAGTAGTTTAGTTAGTTAGTTAGTTAGTTAGTTAGTTAGTTAGTTAGTTAGTTAGTTAGGTAGTTGTTAGTTAGTTAGTAGTTAGTTAGTTAGTTAGTTAGTTAGTTAGTTAGTTAGTTAGTTAGTTAGTTAGTTAGTTAGTTAGTTAGTTAGTTAGTAGTTAGTTAGTTAGTAGTTAGTTAGTTAGTTAGTTAGTTAGTTAGTTAGTTAGTTAGTTAGTTAGTTAGTTAGTTAGTTATAGTTAGTTAGTTAGTTAGTTCGTTAGTTAGTTAGTTAGTTAGTTAGTTAGTTAGTTAGTTAGTTAGTTAGTTAGTTAGTTAGTTAGTTAGTTATTTAGTTATTTAGCAAACAACTTACATTTAAGGGTTAAAATATTCGATGATATCACTTTCATCTTCCGCCAAATCGGCTAAACCAATAACCGTACTCATCGACAAATCCAAACTAATATCACTCACTCGTATGTCAGCATGATGGGAGACCCACTGTAATAAAAATGGAAAAAAAAATCAATAAAATCGTTAACCCAACAAATTAAAATGAAAACAACTCACTTCTGTATAACTTTTTTATCACCCACATGTGTAGCATCCTTGGGCGGTTTTTATGGTCTCTTCTAAGCGTAAACGTATGCAAGGCGGAGCCTCAGGATTATAAGGCGCTAAATTCCAGGCTTGCAACGGGCACCAAATTTGTTCTAGGTGCACATATAAAAAAAACAATAAGGAAAACAATAAAAAAACAAAGTAAAAATATTTATTAGTTTCTTTTCAAGTAAACTAATTATTATATTTTAAATTTAATATAAATGTTCATTTACTACTACATTTAAAGCCATAAGCAGAGCCAGAGAACATAAATTAACAACTCAATTTAAATTAGAAGGAAATTAAAATAATAAAACTTTAGAAATTATAAAAGAATTCATAATAAAACTCAAAAAATAAATGATATGAAATGTTCAAAAAATATATATATTAACATACACCAACACACACTCACACATTAAGAAAACTACAATCATACACATTTATTGAAATAAAAAACTAACAACAAATTTAAAAAGCTTTGTATTAAAAAAAGTGCAAATTTTTTTCTAATTTTAGTTTTGAAAAGTTTTATAAAATATTTTACCCAATTAAATGAATTTATGTTATTTTATGTGTTGAAATATATGTATGTATGTATGTAAGTAGTTGTGTGTATTGTGTTTATGTGTATGTTTTCTTAGCCAATTGTTTAAACAGTATCTTACCCAATTAGTTTACAAACTCAATCATTATTATTTTATAAAATTATTGATTGATTTTGTTAGAAAATATATATTTTGTCAACTAGACTTAACCAATTTTAAAATAAATTATAAACAAAATTAAATAAAAAGCGTAAAAAAAATTAATTTAAAGAAGCAAAAACTTAAAATATGTATGACAGAACAGCGTTAAGGGTTTTTTTGGAGAACTACAGTTGTATGGTTAAAATAATGTATATGCAATATTGGTATTTATGTACCCTTCACTTTGGAGGATACATATTCTGAATCCTTTTTAAAAGTTTTCTTATTGCTGTATAAAAACCCAAAATTCCAAAAACTGAGTTTTCTGACAAGAGTGCCCACTGTGACGTTATTTACAGTGTGGTAGTAAAAAATTAATAAGTATTTAAAAACATATACATATAAATAAAAATGGAGCCTTAATAAGGATCGGTGCTTTGCGTTTTTAGAACATTTTACTCAAATCTGAATTCTTCAGTTCTAGTTCAGTTCTAGTTCAGTTCGAGTTCAGTTCTAGTTCAGTTCTAGTTCAGTTCTAGTTCAGTTCTAGTTCAGTTCTAGTTCAGTTCTAGTCAGTTCTAGTTCAGTTCTAGTTCAGTTCTAGTTCAGTTCTAGTTCAGTCTAGTTCAGTTCTAGTTCAGTTCTAGTTCAGTTCTAGTTCAGTTCTAGTTCGTCTAGTTTAGTTCATTAGTCAGTTCTAGTTCAGTTCTAGTTCAGTTCTAGTTCAGTTCTAGTTCAGTTCTAGTTCAGTTCTAGTTTCAGTTCTAGTTCAGTTCTAGTTCAGTTCTAGTTCAGTTCTAGTTCAGTTCTAGTTCAGTTCTAGTTAGTTTAGTTCAGTTCTAGTTCAGTTCTAGTTCAGTTCTAGTTCAGTTTCTAGTTCAGTTCTAGTTCAGTTCGAGTTCAGTTCTAGTTCAGTTCTAGTTCAGTTCTAGTTATACCCTACACCACTTTAGTGGGGAGGGTATATTGGATTTGTGCTGATGTTTGTAACATATAAAAATATTCGTCCTAGACCCACCTTAAAGTATACCAATCGGCTTAGAATCGTTTTCTGAGTCGATTAAGCTATGTCCGTCCGTCCGTCCGTCTGGCTGGCTGGCTGGCTGGCTGGCTGGCTGTCCATGTAAACCTTGTGCGCAAGCTACAGGTCGCAATTTTCAAGATAATTGGATGAAATTTGGCACGCAAGTTTTATTTGACCCAAGGACGAAGCCTATTGAAAATGGTTAAAATCGGTCCATTATTTCACCTAGCCCCCATAGAACAGAACCCCCCGAAAGGGCTTCTGAGCTCATAATTATGTTAAATATACAGATATATCGAAATACGGCATAACTAAGTTTTATAGAAGTCTTGATAACCCTGCCAAATTTCATAAAGATCGGGCCCCATTTGACCCTAGCTCCCATACAAAGTCCCTTCAGAAAATTACTTGAATGTCCCAAATTAACTTATAAACACAAATATCGCGATGAAATTCAGCACAATAAAATATTATGTAAATATAATATATTCACAAAATTTTATCGGGCTTGGTCCATATTTGCCCCTAGCCCCCATATAAAGCCTCTTTCAGAAAATTAGTTTTTCATCCATAAATTGCTTAAATGTATCGGAACAAGGGAATATTGAAGATAAATGCGATATTATGAAAAATAAATCACATTTAATATTCATAACTGGTATAGGGTATCATATGGTCGGCCACGCCCGACTATACTTTCTTGCTTGTTCAGTTCTAGTTCAGTTCTAGTTCAGTTCTAGTTCAGTTCTAGTTCAGTTCTAGTTCAGTTCTAGTTCAGTTCTAGTTCAGTTCTAGTTCAGTTCTAATTCAGTTCTAGTTCAGTTCTAGTTCAGTTCTAGTTCAGTTCTAGTTCAGTTCTAGTTCAGTTCTAGTTCAGTTCTAGTTCAGTTCTAGTTCAGTTCTAGTTCAGTTCTAGTTCAGTTCTAGTTCTAGTTCAGTTCTAGTTCAGTTCTAGTTCAGTTCTAGTTCAGTTCCAGTTCAGTTCTAGTTCAGTTCTAGTTCAGTTCCAGTTCAGTTCTAGTTCAGTTCTAGTTCAGTTCTAGTTCAGTTCTAGTTCAGTTCTAGTTCAGTTCTAGTTCAGTTCTAGTTCAGTTCTAATTCAGTTCTAGTTCAGTTCTAGTTCAGTTCTAGTTCAGTTCTAGTTTAGTTCTAGTTCAGTTCTAGTTCAGTTCTAGTTCAGTTCTAGTTCAGTTCTAGTTCAGTTCTAGTTCAGTTCAGTTCTAGTTCAGTTCTAGTTCAGTTCTAGTTCAGTTCTAGTTCAGTTCTAGTTCAGTTCTAGTTCAGTTCTAGTTCAGTTCTCGCTCAGTTCTAGTTCAGTTCTACTTTAGTTCTTGTTTAATTCTATTTCAAATAAATAAAAATTTGATAGTTTGTAATAAAATAAATAAATTAAAAATAAAAAAATGAATACAAAATATATGTATTGATATATGTAAATGTTTACAGTTACATAATATGCGTTTATAACTAACATTAATCCTTTAAAATGCAATATACGTTTTAGTTAAAAATATTTCAAAAACTCATAACAAACTACAAAGTAAAATTAATATGCTATTCTTTTTAAAACTTTGTTAGATACTAGAATGCAAAAAAATATAAAAAAGCAGCAAATTAATTCCATAAAAATAAAACAAACAAAAAATAAAACTTTAAAACGGTAAAAAATAAATTAAAATAATAAAAAATTTGCTTATTTACAAAATAATTAAATATTTTGTTTTTAATTTATAATAATAATAAGTAATAGAATTTTTTTCAATACCTTGTTAGCTTGATGAGCATTCTGTTTAAAATTTGTTTTGTCAAAAAAGAGGCACAATATTTTTTTTGTTTGGAATTTCATTTTTTTTAATTTTTTATATGAATTTGTTGTAGTTGTTATTGTTGTTGTTGTAGTAGTGTTAAAACAAATTTACGAACATTGAAAAAAAAATATATTGAATATTTTACAAATTGTATTTTAATAATTTTGTAGAGTGATAAGAATTAAAAAAATAATAATAGAAGAAAGAAAAAATATACACAATAAACAAAAAACAATTTATTTTTTAATTTTTTTGTCAAAATAGGCACACATTGAGATTTTTCGAATAGTTTATATGTAATTTTTATGAAAGTAAATTTAGTTTTAATTCGTTACATGTTTATATTTATATGTTTAAAAAAAGGAGAGAGAAAGAGAAAAACAAATTAAACATAAAAAAAACATAACATTTTGTTTATATATTTTTTGTATATTTAACAATTATTAATAGATTTTTTTATAAATTTTAAAAAGAGTATTTTTTTACAAATTGTTTTATTTTATTTATTATTAAAAGAGAAATATTTGTTATTGCAAAACAAGTAAGAAAATTTATGATGAGTCTTTGATTTGAACATTCTTCAACAGATTTATATTCTTAGGTTTCAATATCGTCTGTTTGAATTTCTAGTTAGTTCTAGTTCAGTTCTAGTTCTAGTTCAGTTCTAGTTCCAGTTCTAGTTCAGTTCAAGTTCAGTTCTAGTTCAGTTCTAGTTCAGTTCTAGTTCAGTTCTAGTTCAGTTCTAGTTCAGTTCTAGTTCAGTTCTAGTTCAGTTCTAGTTTAGTTCTAGTTCAGTTCTAGTTCAGTTCTAGTTCAGTTCAGTTCAGTTCTAGTTCAGTTCTAGTTCAGTTCTAGTTCAGTTCTAGTTCAGTTCTAGTTCAGTTCTAGTTCAGTTCTAGTTCAGTTCTAGTTCAGTTCTAGTTCAGTTCTAGTTCAGTTCTAGTTCAGTTCTAGTCAGTTCTAGTTCAGTTCTAGTTCAGTATTCTAGTTCAGTTCTAGTTCAGTTCTAGTTCAGTTCTAGTTCAGTTCTAGTTCAGTTCTAGTTCAGTTCTAGTTCAGTTTCTAGTCAGTTCTAGTTCAGTTAGTTCAGTTCTAGTTCAGTTCTAGTTCAGTCTAGTTCAGTTCTAGTTCAGTTTCTAGTTCAGTTCTAGTTCAGTTCTAGTTCAGTTCTAGTTCAGTTCTAGTTCAGTGTTCAGTTCTAGTTCAGTTCTAGTTCAGTTCTAGTTCAGTTCTAGTTCAGTTCTAGTTCAGTTCTAGTTCAAGTTCTAGTTCAGTTCTAGTTCAGTTCTAGTTCAGTTCTAGTTCAGTTCTAGTTCAGTTCTAGTTCAGTTCTAGTTCAGTTCTAGTTCAGTTCTAGTTCAGTTCTAGTTCAGTTCTAGTTCAGTTCTAGTTCAGTTCTAGTTCAGTTCTAGTTCAGTTCTAGTTCAGTTCTAGTTCAGTTCTAGTTCAGTTCTAGTTCAGTTCTAGTTCAGTTCTAGTTCAGTTCTAGTTCAGTTCTAGTTCAGTTGTAGTTCAGTTGTAGTTCAGTTGTAGTTCAGTTGTAGTTCAGTTCTAGTTCAGTTCTAGTTCAGTTCTAGTTCAGTTCTAGTTCAGTTCTAGTTCAGTTCTAGTTCAGTTCTAGTTCAGTTCTAGTTCAGTTCTAGTTCAGTTCTAGTTCAGTTCTAGTTCAGTTCTAGTTCAGTTCTAGTTCAGTTCTAGTTCAGTTCTAGTTCAGTTCTAGTTCAGTCCTAGTTCAGTTCTAGTTCAGTACTAGTTCAGTTCTAGTTCAGTTCTAGTTCAGTTCTAGTTCAGTTCTAGTTCAGTTCTAGTTCATTAGTTCAGTTCTAGTTCAGTTCTAGTTCAGTTCTAGTTCAGTTCTAGTTCAGTTCTAGTTCAGTTCTAGTTCAGTTCTAGTTCAGTTCTAGTTCAGTTCTAGTTCAGTTCTAGTTCAGTTCTAGTTCAGTTCTAGTTCAGTTCTAGTTCAGCTCTAATTCAGTTCTATTTTAATCTCCTTAATCATAAATTTAAGACTTTGGAATAGGAAGAATATTTAGGTAGCTTTCGTACTTTTTTGTTTAAATAATTTTCTTACTTGTCTTAGCAAATAGTATAGCAGAGTTGAGAGAGAAAGAACAATTAAGAAAGAGAATTTGTTTAAAACATGCAAATCGTTTTATTTATTTTTTTATTTTTAAGCAAAACATTTATATTTTTATATAAAAAATTTAATAAAATGAAATTAATGGTTTATTTTTTGTTATTTACAATTTAAACAAAATGTAACCAAAAATCATTAACAATTTCTTTGTTCGCCAGTAAAACAGAAACAACAAAATAAAACATAAAAGTAAGAAAGTTAAGTAAAGTAAACAGAAACATGAAAACAAAAGAAGAATAAACAGAAACTATAGAATTTTTACTAACCTGTAATTCATCCCATGGTATGGCACCACATTCATCGCATTGTATGGCAGCCACTTGAACACGTAATGTGGAATTATTGCCCTCTTGTTGTCTAATTACTTCAACGGTAGTTAATCTTAAAACGAAAATAAAAATTAAATAAGAAGATTTTTAATTAAATATTGGAAATGTATACTTTCTTACCTAAAAGTAACCATTGAAACTAAATCTCTTCTCCGCCACGTACTGGCCTCTGAGGGTTCTGAGGGAGAACTAAGATTTGTTTTAATGGGTTCTTCATAAACTTCACTGGCCACTTCTACTGGTGATGCCTTTATCGTACCATCATTGGTAAAAGGATTTAAACGAAACATAACATCTATACAGTCCATTGTCTTATCATCACCCATAACAATGGCAAAATTTTCCGAATCTGAACTAATATCACTTTGTATGGAGAAAGTATCACTCATATCGTCATTAGGAGCCCTTGAGGTAATGGCTGAATCAATGGAGGTCATAAAACTGGAGAAACCTTTTTTCATGGACATGAGACCTGGAAACAATATTTATGAAATATTAAAATATTTTTTCAAATTGAAAAATATAAAAAAAAATACATACCCGAATTGATTTCCTTCGTTATACTGGGAGCATCACTAGTTGAGTTTCTCGTTGATCTATAACTTTTTGATATGGAAGACGTTACCGATTGGGTAAATACTCCAGTATCTGGTTTTGTTGAAGAGGTTTGACTAGTTGTAGAAGATGCCATCGTAGATGAACTTTGTATTTGAACATTGTATCTGAATTTGTAAAAAAAAAATAATAACATAAAAATATTAACGAGATTCACTATAAAAATAAAAATAATAATAATCTTGAAATTTCCTTAACTACATTTTACAATTCTCATTATCTATTTCTTACCCATGTGTATTTGGATTTGATAAATGTATACCATTATCATAGGGCGGTGCTTCATTTGTTACCGGCGATGGTGTTTCTACACTACCGAATGTATTGCTTTTATTTGATCTAATGGTGGTGTTGGCCATGTCATATTTGTACCTAAAACAGTGGTTTAATATACAATTTTTGTTGCTGTTTAATCATATTTTACATTTGGATATGTTGAGAGCGTGATTAAAGATCAAGTATTGATTTATTTTGTTAGTGTGAGTTTTAAGCATGTGGTGATCTAGAAATAGTTGTCCCATCCTGATCACCACTATTTTATTTGTATTTTATTAATGACTACTCTACCTAGTGCCACAATTAATTACTATTTTGAATAAAATAAATATAAAAAATGGTTAATATTTAAAATTATAAAAAGAATAAAATAATACATATTAACAAAACCTAAATTAAAGAAATAAAGGACGTAAAATAGTCTCTAAAAAGAAGTCTGATAAAATTTGCTCAAAAAGTAACAAAACTGCTACAAAAAAAAATTAAATTTAATCAAAATTATAATGTTAAACAATTTTGAACATTATCTTTTTTTTGCGAAGCTCCTCTAATATGAAACTTCAAAGTCATACTTACATATGTATGTATGAGTACGAAGTCACTGAACTGTAAACATTTTCTATAATCTTCCTTTTAATGATTACTAGGTTTCTGAACAAAGCAACCTCAACTGAACTACAACTGAACTAGAACTGAACAAAAACAGAACTATAACTGAACTAAAACTGAACTACAAACTGAACAAGAAGTGAACTACTGAACACGAAGTGAACTAGAACTGAACTAGAACTGAACTAGAACTGAACTAGAATTGAAACTAGAACTGAACTAGAACTGAACTAGAACTGAACTAGAACTGAACTAGAATTGAAAAGAACTGAACTAGAACTGAACTAGAACTGAACTAGAACTGAACTAGAACTGAACTAGAACTGAACTAGAACTGAACTAGAACTGAAACTAGAACTGAACTAGAACTGAACTAGAAGAACTAGAACTGAACTAGAACTGAACTAGAACTGAACTAGAAATGAAACTAGAAACTGAACTAGAACTGAAACTAGAACTGAACTGAACTAGAAAGAACTAGAACTGAACTAGAACTGAACTAAACTGAACTAGAACTGAATTAGAACTGAACTAGCACTGAACTAGAACTGAACTAGAACTGAACTAGAACTGAACTAGAATTGAACTAGAACTGAACTAGAACTGAACTAGAACTGAACTAGAACTGAACTAGAACTGAACTAGAACTGAACTAGAACTGAACTAGAACTGAACTAGAACTGAACTAGAACTGAACTAGAACTGAACTAGAACTGAACTAGAACTGAACTAGAACTGAACTAGAACTGAACTAGAACTGAACTAGAACTGAACTAGAACTGAAACTAGAACTGAACTAGAACTGAACTAGAACTGAACTAGAATGAACTAGAACTGAACTAGAACTGAACTGACTAGAACTGAAACTAGAACTGAACTAGAACTGAACTAGAACTGAACTAGAACTGAACTAGAACTGAACTAGAACTGAACTAGAACTGAACTAGAACTGAACTAGAACTGAACTAGAACTGAACTAGAACTGAACTAGAACTGAACTAGAACTGAACTAGAACTGAACTAGAACTGAACTAGAACTGAACTAGAACTGAACTCGAAACTGCTGAACTAGAACTGAACTAGAACTGAACTAGAACTGAAACTAGAACTGAAACTAGAACTGAACTAGAAACTGAACTAGAACTGAACTAGAACTGAACTAGAACTGAACTAGAACTGAACTAGAACTGAACTAGAACTGAACTAGAACTGAACTAGAACTGAACTAGAAACTAGAACGAACTAGAAACTGAACTAGAACTGAACTAGAAATGAACTAGAACTGAACTAGAACTGAACTAGAACTGAACTAGAACTGAACTAGAACTGAACTAGAACTGAACTAGAACTGAACTAGAACTGAACTGAACTAGAACTGAACTAGAACTGAACTAGAACTGAACTAGAACTGAACTAGAACTGAACTAGAACTGAACTAGAACTGAACTAGAACTGAACTAGAACTGAACTAGAACTGAACTAGAACTGAACTAGAACTGAACTAGAACTGAACTAGAACTGAACTAGAACTGAACTAGAACTGAACTAGAACTGAACTAGAACTGAACTAGAACTGAACTAGAACTGAACTAGACTGAACTAGAACTGAACTAGAACTGAACTAGAACTGAACTAGAACTGAACTAGAACTGAACTAGAACTGAACTAGAACTGAACTAGAACTGAACTAGAAACTGAACTAGAACTGAACTAGAACTGAACTAGAACTGAACTAGAACTGAACTAGAACTGAACTAGAACTGAACTAGAACTGAACTAGAACTGAACTAGAACTAGAACTAACTGAACTAGAACTGAACTAGAACTGAACTAGAACTGAACTAGAACTGAACTAGAACTGAACTAGAACTGAACTAGAACTGAACTAGAACTGAACTAGAACTGAACTAGAACTGAACTAGAACTGAACTAGAACTGAACTAGAACTGAACTAGAACTGAACTAGAACTGAACTAGAACTGAACTAGAACTGAACTAGAACTGAACTAGAACTGAACTAGAACTGAACTAGAACTGAACTAGAACTGAACTAGAACTGAACTAGAACTGAACTAGAACTGAACTAGAACTGAAACTAGAAATGAACTAGAACTGAACTAGAACTGAACTAGAACTGAACTAGAACTGAACTAGAACTGAACTAGAACTGAACTAGAACTGAACTAGAACTGAACTAGAACTGAACTCGAACTAAGAACTGAACTAGAACTGAACTAGAACTGAAACTAGAACTGAACTAGAACTGAAACTAGAACTGAACTAGAACTGAACTAGAACTGAACTAGAACTGAACTAGAACTGAACTAGAACTGAACTAGAACTGAACTAGAACTGAACTAGAACTAACTGAACTAGAACTGAACTAGAACTGAACTAGAACTGAACTAGAACTGAACTAGAACTGAACTAGAACTGACCTAGAACTGAACTAGAATGAACGAACTGAACTAGAACTGAAATAGACTGAACTAGAACTGAACTAGAACTGAACTAGAACTGAAACTAGAACTGAACTAGAACTGAACTAGAATGAACTAGAACTGAACTGAACTAGAACTGAACTAGAACGAACTGAACTGAAACTGAACTAGAACTGAACTAGAACTGAACTAGAACTGAACTAGAACTGAACTAGAACTGAACTAGAAACTGAACTAGAACTGAACTAGAACTGAACTAGAACTGAACTAGAACTGAACTAGAACTGAACTAGAACTGAATAGAACTGAACTAGAACTGAACTAGAACTGAACTAGAACTGAACTAGAACTGAAACTAGAACTGAACTGAACTAGAACTGAACTAGAACTGAACTAGAACTGAACACGAACTGAACTAGAACTGAACTAGAACTGAACTAGAACTGAACTAGAACTGAACTAGAACTGAACTAGAAACTGAACTAGAACTGAACTAGAACTGAACTAGAACTGAACTAGAACTGAACTAACTAAACTAGAACTGAACTGAACTGATGAACTGAACTAGAACTGAACTAGAACTGAACTAGAACTGAACTAGAACTGAACTAGAACTGAACTAGAACTGAACTAGAACTGAACTAGAACTGAACTAGAATGAACTAGAACTGAACTAGAACTGAACTAGAACTGAACTAGAACTGAACTAGAACTGAACTAGAACTGAACTAGAACTGAACTAGAACTGACTAGAACTGAACTAGAAACTGAACTAGAACTGAACTAGAACTGAACTAGAACTGAACTAGAACTGAACTAGAACTGAACTAGAACTGAACTAGAACTGAACTAGAACTGAACTAGAACTGAACTAGAACTGAACTAGAAACTGAACTAGAACTGAACTAGAACTGAACTAGAACTGAACTAGAACTGAACTAGAACTGAACTAGAACTGAACTAGAACTGACTAGAACTGAACTAGAACTGAACTAGAACTGAACTAGAACTGAACTAGAACTGAACTAGAAACTGAACTAGAACTGAACTAGAACTGAACTAGAACTGAACTAGAACTGACCTAGAACTGAACTAGAACTGAACTAGAACTGAACTAGAACTGAACTAGAACTGAACTAGAACTGAACTAGAATGAACTAGAATGAACTAGAGAACTGAACTAGAACTGAACTAGAACTGAACTAGAACTGAACTAGAACTGAACTAGAACTGAAACTAGAACTGAACTAGAACTGAACTAGAACGAACTAGAACTGAACTAGAACTGAACTAGAACTGAACTAGAACTGAACTAGAACTGAACTAGAACTGAACTAGAACTGAACTAGAACTAGAACGCATTAGAACTGAACTAGAACTGAACTAGAACTGAACTAGAACTGAACTAGAACTGAACTGAACTAGAACTGAACTAGAACTGAACTATAACTGAACTAGAACTGAACTAGAACTGAACTAGAACTGAACTAGAACTGAACTAGAACTGAAACTAGAACTGAACTAGAACTGAACTAGAACTGAACTGAAAGAAACTAGAAACTAAACTTGAACTGAACTAGAACTGAACTAGAACTGAACTAGAACTAGAGAACTAAACTGAACTGAACTAGAACTGAACTGGAACTGAACATAGAACTGACTAGAACTGAGCTAGAACTGAACTAGAACTGAACTATAACTGAACTAGAACTGAACTAGAACTGAACTAGAACTGAACTAGAACTGAACTAGAACTAAACTTAAACAGAACTAGAACTAGAACTGAACCAGAACTAAACTTAAACTGAACTAGAACTGAACCAGAACTAAACTTAAACTGAACTAGAACTGAATTGGAACTAAACTGGAACTGGAGCTGATCTAGAAAATGTTTTAACTAATGTAGCAAAATTTTGCCAAATAAAAAATCCTTTTCAACTAAATTAACCACAAATACTAATATAATCCTAATATAATAAAATTAAATGTTAACATAGAACTACTACTTCCAAAAAAAAAGAAGAAAATTAAAAAGTATTATTAAACATGCCAAATGTTATTAAATTAATATAATAATTTAATATATGGGTGCAATAAACTTAAGGAAACAACATCGAGATTCGAAATAAGAAAAATAGGGTGAATAACATTTTAGACAAATAATATTATTAAAATGAAAAACTATGGATTCTAAGAAAATTATGAAAAGATTCGGAGAAAAAAATTAAAAGAGGAGAAACAAAGAAAGAAATGAAAAATGAAAAAAGTAAAACAAAATAACACTCTTACTATTTATAAGTAAATCATCACCCAAACTAGCTGAATCAGGTAAGACACTTTCAGCATCACCACCACTTGATTCCTTACCAGGTGTAGGAGAAGGCATAACAAAAGTCACTTCAATTTGTGGTATAACACAACCGAATATTAAAGATTTTTTTGTATTTGCTAAATGAAACAAAAAAATATAAAAATTATTTTACAACAAATTGAAGTAATTGTATAATAAAAAGTAATAATTAAATATTCTTATAAGTTCATCAAACCTTTTGCAATATTCTTTCCGCATCCAGCGATAAAAATGTTGACATTTCATTAAACTCTTCAGCCATGCGCAATAGAACAACAATTGGTAATGATCAATTTGTACACTAACTAAATTTGAAATATGAGCAATGGCATGCAAATCAGCTGTACGTTCTGCAGCCTCCGAAGATGTTTGGGATTTACGTTCCACATTTATGTCCTCTTCACTATCCAGAAAAGGATTTCTAGGTAATTTTGTATTACTATTCGCATAGTCCAAACGATTGATATTCGTTTCGATGGAAGCACTGCCCGCCTTAGTGGTGGAAGCCATTGAATTTGAATCACCACTACTGCCCTTACGACTACCAGCGTTACTTTGGCTACCGGCGGAGGCTGTAGTGCCCGAACCGGAATGCAACCACAACGTAATGGGTACAGCATCCACGAATGGTATGGATTTGTGGGCGCCCAGAGAACGAGCACCCAGAAAATCTATCCAAACGGGATCTAGTTTTATGCACCAAACATCTCGAGGCTCAGACCACATAGCATAACGTGACAGACATTGTAAGGAAGATGATTTGGGTATTGAAGAACGTTGTCCGCTACCAACACCACCATTGCCATTATTTCCGGCTGCTTCGGCCGCCGTTCCCACATCTGTAGCGGCCACATGCGATAAAATACGATCCGTAACTATGCACATGTCACCGGCGGCTGAAGGAAATCCAGTACCAAATACTAAAGAACCTTCCTGTAAGGAATGTAAAGCTTGTGCCAAATCTGCACGAGATGAACCCATTTCACGTATATTGGTTAAAGCGAAGCGTGATATTTGTATCTGCATCATTTTGGGACGATCCTTTGATTCGGTGTCTCCACACTCGATTCGATAACAATGCGAGGCATAATAGCTTCAACTTTAACATCCATATACATTAGACTGGGTTCGTTTTCAGGTTCATTGTACAAGGATAATTTGGATGATCCCTTTAATGTTGTCGACTGGGAACCATGCGATCCAATGGTGGACGGCGAACCAACGGCAGCCGAACTTGTCGGTGATACCGCTGCAATACTGGTACGTAATAGCTCTCGTGCAAATTCAATGCAAATGAATTGAGCCACAGTATAGAACAGAGATCAAAGTGTACTTGGAGTGGATTGATGTGTACAAACACCTTGGACGGGGGCACTATAGAAGAGACATCATTAAGCAAGTGTAAAGTATAAGGAGAAGTTCAATATCGCTACTAATTACTTGTTGTTATAGTCATATACTTACGAGGAAATATAAAATCTCCAGGATAATAAAAATATGTAAATTCTGCATGTAAAATGGGCATTTCGGCTGGAAATGAATAACGGTCTTTGTCACCTGAAAAATTAAAGTATTTTAGTGTTAATTGAAAGTTTTTTTGGAACGAATTAACATTCAATTTGAATATTTATAACGTATAGAAACATTAAAACACTTCTTGCTACATAATTGACAACTAAAAATGTTCAAATATATATAAGTTAAATTTTCCAATTATTTCCAAACATTACAATAGTATGCTCCGCAACTTCATTGTAAAACTTTGCTAAATAAATTGCTAAATATTTTAATTTATTTTTTATTAGAAAATGGAAAATTTATAAAATCGGGCTCAAAGAAGATATAAAGTATTTCGAAAACTACATTGAAAATATTTTAAAATTTGTTCTAGTTCAATTCTAGTTCAGTTTTAGTTCAGTTCTAGTTCAGTTCTAGTTCAGTTCTAGTTCAGTTCTAGTTCTAGTTCAGTTCTAGTTCAGTTCTAGTTCAGTTCTAGTTCAGTTCTAGTTCAGTTCTAGTTCAGTTCTAGTTCAGTTCTAGTTCAGTTCTAGTTCAATTCTAGTTCAATTCTAGTTCAGTTTTAGTTCAGTTCTAGTTCAGTTCTAGTTCAGTTCTAGTTCAGTTCTAGTTCAGTTCTAGTTCAGTTCTAGTTCAGTTCTAGTTCAGTTCTAGTTCAGTTCTAGTTCAGTTCTAGTTCAGTTCTAGTTCAGTTCTAGTTCAGTTCTAGTTCAGTTCTAGTTCAGTTCTAGTTCAGTTCTAGTTCAGTTCTAGTTCAGTTCTAGTTCAGTTCTAGTTCAGTTCTAGTTCAGTTCTAGTTCAGTTCTAGTTCAGTTCTAGTTCAGTTCTAGTTCAGTTCTAGTTCAGTTCCAGTTCAGTTCTAGTTCAGTTCTAGTTCAGTTCTAGTTCAGTTCTAGTTCAGTTCTAGTTCAGTTCTAGTTCAGTTCTAGTTCAGTTCTAGTTCAGTTCTAGTTCAGTTCTAGTTCAGTTCTAGTTCAGTTCTAGTTCAGTTCTAGTTCAGTTCTAGTTCAGTTCTAGTTCAGTTCTAGTTCAGTTCTAGTTCAGTTCTAGTTCAGTTCTAGTTCAGTTCAAGTTCAGTTCTAGTTCAGTTCTAGTTCTTCTAGTTCAGTTCTAGTTCAGTTCTAGTTCAGTTCCAGTTTTCAGTTCTAGTTCAGTTCTAGTTCAGTTCTAGTTCAGTTCTAGTTCAGTTCTAGTTCAGTTCTAGTTCAGTTCTAGTTCAGTTCTAGTTCAGTTCTAGTTCAGTTCTAGTTCAGTTCTAGTTCAGTTCTAGTTCTTCTAGTTCAGTTCTAGTTCAGTTCTAGTTCAGTTCTAGTTCAGTTCTAGTTCAGTTCTAGTTCAGTTCTAGTTCAGTTCTAGTTCAGTTCTAGTGTTCTAGTTAAGTTCTAGTTCAGTTCTAGTTCAGTTCTAGTTCAGTTCTAGTTCAGTTCTAGTTCAGTTCTAGTTCAGTTCTAGTTCAGTTCTAGTTCAGTTCTAGTTCAGTTCTAGTTCATTCTAGTTCAGTTCTAGTTCAGTTCTAGTTCTTCTAGTTCAGTTCTAGTTCTTCTAGTTCAGTTCTAGTTCAGTTCTAGTTCAGTTCTAGTTCAGTTCGTTCAGTTCTAGTTCAGTTCTAGTTCAGTTCTAGTTCAGTTCTAGTTCAGTTCTAGTTCAGTTCTAGTTCAGTTCTAGTTCAGTTCTAGTTCAGTTCTAGTTTCAGTTCTAGTTCAGTTCTAGTTCAGTTCTAGTTCAGTTCTAGTTCGTTCTAGTTCAGTTCTAGTTCAGTTCTAGTTCAGTTCTAGTTCAGTTCTAGTTCAGTTCTAGTTCAGTTCTAGTTCAGTTCTAGTTCAGTTCTAGTTCAGTTCTAGTTCAGTTCTAGTTCAGTTCTAGTTCAGTTCTAGTTCAGTTCTAGTTCAGTTCTAGTTCAGTTCTAGTTCAGTTCTAGTTCAGTTCTAGTTCAGTTCTAGTTCAGTTCTAGTTCAGTTCTAGTTCAGTTCTAGTTCAGTTCTAGTTCAGTTCTAGTTCAGTCTTTCTAGTTCAGTTCTAGTTCAGTTCTAGTTCAGTTCTAGTTCAGTTCTAGTTCAGTTCTAGTTCAGTTCTAGTTCAGTTCTAGTTCAGTTCTAGTTCAGTTCTAGTTCAGTTCTAGTTCAGTTTCTAGTTCAGTTCTAGTTCAGTTCTAGTTCAGTTCTAGTTCAGTTCTAGTTCAGTTCTAGTTCAGCAGTTTCTAGTTCAGTTCTAGTTCAGTTCTAGTTCAGTTCTAGTTCAGTTCTAGTTCAGTTCTAGTTCAGTTCTTTCAGTTTCAGTTCTAGTTCAGTTCTAGTTCAGTTCTAGTTCAGTTCTAGTTCAGTTCTAGTTCAGTTCTAGTTCAGTTCTAGTTCAGTTTCTAGTTCAGTTCTAGTTCAGTTCTAGTTCAGTTCTAGTTCAGTTCTAGTTCAGTTCTAGTTCAGTTCTAGTTCAGTTCTAGTTCAGTTCTAGTTCAGTTCTAGTTCAGTTCTAGTTTCAGTTCTAGTTCAGTTCTAGTTCAGTTCTAGTTCAGTTTCTAGTTCAGTTCTAGTTCAGTTCTAGTTCAGTTCTAGTTCAGTTCTAGTTCAGTTCTAGTTCAGTTCTAGTTCAGTTCTAGTTCAGTTCTAGTTCAGTTCTAGTTCAGTTCTAGTTCAGTCTAGTTCAGTTCTAGTTCAGTTCTAGTTCAGTTCTAGTTCAGTTCTAGTTCAGTTCTAGTTCAGTTTCTAGTTCAGTTCTAGTTCAGTTCTAGTTCATTTCTAGTTCAGTTCTAGTTCAGTTCTAGTTCAGTTCTAGTTCAGTTCTAGTTCAGTTCTAGTTCAGTTCTAGTTCAGTTCTAGTTCAGTTCTAGTTCAGTTCTAGTTCAGTTCTAGTTCAGTTCTAGTTCAGTTCTAGTTCAGTTCTAGTTCAGTTCTAGTTCAGTTTCTAGTTCAGTTCTAGTTCAGTTCTAGTCAGTTTAGTTCAGTTCTAGTTCAGTTCTATTCAGTTCTAGTTCAGTTCTAGTTCAGTTCTAGTTCAGTTCTAGTTCAGTTCTAGTTCAGTTCTAGTTCAGTTCTAGTTCAGTTCTAGTTCATTTCTAGTTCAGTTCTAGTTCAGTTCTAGTTCAGTTCTAGTTCAGTTCTAGTTTCAGTTCTAGTTCAGTTCTAGTTCATTCTAGTTCAGTTCTAGTTCAGTTCTAGTTCAGTTCTAGTTCAGTTCTAGTTCAGTTCTAGTTCAGTTCTAGTTCAGTTCTCTTTCAGTTCTAGTTCAGTTCTAGTTCAGTTCTAGTTCAGTTCTAGTTCAGTTTCTAGTTCAGTTCTAGTTCAGTTCTAGTTCAGTTCTAGTTCAGTTCTAGTTCAGTTCTAGTTCAGTTCTAGTTCAGTTCTAGTTCAGTTCTAGTTTCAGTTCTAGTTCAGTTCTAGTTCAGTTCTAGTTCAGTTCTAGTTCAGTTCTAGTTCAGTTTCTAGTTCAGTTCTAGTTCAGTTCTAGTTCAGTTCTAGTTCAGTTCAGTTCAGTTCTAGTTCAGTTCTAGTTCAGTTCTAGTTCAGTTCTAGTTCAGTTCTAGTTCAGTTCTAGTTCGTTCTAGTTCAGTTCTAGTTCAGTTCTAGTTCAGTTCTAGTTCAGTTCTAGTTCAGTTTCTAGTTCAGTTCTAGTTCAGTTCTAGTTCAGTTCTAGTTCAGTTCTAGTTCAGTTCTAGTTCAGTTCTAGTTCAGTTCTAGTTCAGTTCTAGTTCAGTTCTAGTTCAGTTCTAGTTCAGTTCTAGTTCAGTTCTAGTTCAGTTCTAGTTCAGTTCTAGTTCAGTTCTAGTTCAGTTCTAGTTCAGTTCTAGTTCAGTTCTAGTTCAGTTCTAGTTCAGTTCTAGTTCAGTTCTAGTTCAGTTCTAGTTCAGTTCTAGTTCAGTTCTAGTTCAGTTCTAGTTCAGTTCTAGTTCAGTTCTAGTTCAGTTCTAGTTCAGTTCTAGTTCAGTTCTAGTTCAGTTCTAGTTCAGTTCTAGTTCAGTTCTAGTTCAGTTCTAGTTCAGTTCTAGTTCAGTTCTAGTTCAGTTCTAGTTCAGTTCTAGTTCAGTTCTAGTTCAGTTCTAGTTCAGTTCTAGTTCAGTTCTAGTTCAGTTCTAGTTCAGTTCTAGTTCAGTTCTAGTTCAGTTCTAGTTCAGTTCTAGTTCAGTTCTAGTTCAGTTCTAGTTCAGTTCTAGTTCAGTTCTAGTTCAGTTCTAGTTCAGTTCTAGTTCAGTTCTAGTTCAGTTCTAGTTCAGTTCTAGTTCAGTTCAGTTCTAGTTCAGTTCTAGTTCAGTTCTAGTTCAGTTCTAGTTCAGTTCTAGTTCAGTTCTAGTTCAGTTCTAGTTCAGTTCTAGTTCAGTTCTAGTTCAGTTTCTAGTTCAGTTCTAGTTCAGTTCTAGTTCAGTTCTAATTCAGTTCTAGTTCAGTTCTAGTTCAGTTCTAGTTCAGTTCTAGTTCAGTTTCTAGTTCAGTTCTAGTTCAGTTCTAGTTCAGTTCTAGTTCAGTTCTAGTTCAGTTCTAGTTCAGTTCTAGTTCAGTTTAGTTCAGTTCTAGTTCAGTTCTAGTTCAGTTCTAGTTCAGTTCTAGTTCAGTTCTAGTTCAGTTCTAGTTCAGTTCTAGTTCAGTTCTAGTTCAGTTCTAGTTCAGTTCTAGTTCAGTTCTAGTTCAGTTCTAGTTCAGTTCTAGTTCAGTTCTAGTTCAGTTCTAGTTCAGTTCTAGTTCAGTTCTAGTTCAGTTCTAGTTCAGTTCTAGTTCAGTTCTAGTTCAGTTCTAGTTCAGTTCTAGTTCAGTTCTAGTTCAGTTCTAGTTCAGTTCTAGTTCAGTTCTAGTTCAGTTCTAGTTCAGTTCTAGTCAGTTCTAGTCAGTTTAGTTCAGGTTCTAGTTCAGTTCTAGTTCAGTTCTAGTTCAGTTTAGTTCAGTTCTAGTTTCAGTTCTAGTTCAGTTCTAGTCAGTTCTAGTTCAGTTTCTAGTTCCTAGTCAGTTCTAGTTCAGTTCTAGTTCAGTTCTAGTTCAGTTCAGTTCAGTTCTAGTTCAGTTCTAGTTCAGTTCTCGTTCAGTTCTAGTTCAGTTCTAGTTCAGTTCTAGTTCAGTTCTAGTTCAGTTCTAGTTCAGTTCTAGTTCAGTTCTAGTTCAGTTCTAGTTCAGTTCTAGTTCAGTTCTAGTTCAGTTCTAGTTCAGTTCTAGTTCAGTTCTAGTTCAGTTCTAGTTCAGTTCTAGTTCAGTTCTAGTTCAGTTCAGTTCTAGTCTAGTTCAGTCTCGTTCAGTTCTAGGTTCAGTCTAGTTCAGTTCTAGTTTCAGTTCCAGTTTCAGTTCTAGTTCAGTTATAATTCAGTTCTAGTTCAGTTTTAGTCTATTTTCATACTCATTTATATCAGATTATACTCCAGTTCTAATTCTCTTCTCATCCAGTTGAAGTTCAGTTTTTATGATAAAGAGGTCTTTGATGATAAAAAGCAAAAATGTTAGTAACGTATTTGCTATTTTTAATAAAATACAAAGAGGATTTCCACTTCCAAGTCATACAAAGTTTTATTTGAACTCTAATAGACTACAACTGTAAGCCTTAAATAATGTGAAATCTGATAAGCAAAGCTTTTCTGTTTAATTTTCCATGTGTCCTGTTCATATCGTTGTAACAAAGCTTAAAAAAACCCTATGATAATTTTCTAACCAGAGAAAAACTTAATTATATTCAAAAACATGTAAAAAACAAGAATTTAAATGCATTTAAAATAAAATAACAAGATAAAAATTGCATGCAATACAGTTAAGTTTTTTGCAAAAAAAAATTTTCTACAAAAAATTTAAAAATAGACTATTACTAGTAAGAGACAAAGAACTAAAATATGCAAATCACCTGGTTTTATTTTCCTTTTATGTTGTGCTATAAATGCAATTTTAGTTTTTTTTTTATTTTTGTTTTTATATATATTTTTTTATATAAACGAAGCATTAGAACGATACCGTGGACGTTGACATAAATTGTTGTTTAAATTATGACATAAAATGTCAATAAATATTTTTGCAAAACAGAAAAATGTCAGCAGGTTTATTTAAGCGCATAAATATTGTAGTTTTTTTTATTTGTACGCAAACATATATGTATGTATGTGAAGCATGGGGAATAAAAAATATTAATGGGCGAGTTGAGAGAAAAAAGCCATAAAAATATACAGAATAGAAGAAATAATGGAAATAGAAATTATCATACAATTATTAGTATACAGGTGACAATATATGAATGTGTAGTTGAATGTAAAGACATTTGTTAATAAGTCATTTAGCACATAGTTTAAAACAAAGATTTTTTCTTTACAATATAATTAGCTAGAGGTATGATGTTGTAAATATACATATTTGCCAGCTTACCTGATACAAACTCTTTGGGCATTTGTTTTTTACCCGATGTCGTTACACGATACAACTGAAAATCCTCGATACGTAATATCACACAAGAAGACATTAATTTCGATAAATTATCGAGTATTGTTTTTTGCTGCTGGGTATGATGACTATGATGACTACCTCCAGACGAAGCTCCTGAACCAACATTACTAGCCATTTGTGTGGGTGTACTACTGCCAGTCGAAGAAGTATTTGTGGTTTTACTGGTAGCATATTGTGTTGCTAAAGCTGAGGGATTTAGAGTTACGGGCGAATTGGGTGTACTGCGTTCGAGGGGAGCATGAGAGGAAGGACGATTTGGTTGACTTAGATTTAGTACAGCTTCACGAAATGCATTGAGCGATTCTTTTAGCCAGAGAGCGGGAGATACTGAAGCTTCTTTATATCTGTAATAGTAAAAGGAATTTTATATCTATTGGGAAAGTGTCGGAGTTTTTAGTAAAACATACTTGGCCCAATGAGATCTATCGGATTTGGCTAAATGATAGGGATAGTAATCCACTTGAAAAGCTTGTACTGAAATTTGTAGAGCACCACCTTTATCCAATTCTGGATAAGTAGAACGACCATCTGAAATAGAAGTTTAAACATTTTGTATATAGTATTGACTATAGACAGACTATAGTCTCGACTATAGGCAGACTATAGTCTCGACTATAGGCAGACTATATTCTCAACTATAGACAAACTATAGGCAGACTATAGTTGAGACTATAGACACACTATGGTCTCGACTATAGAAAGACTATAGCTGAGATTACAGTCTGTCTATAGTCTCGACTATAGACAAACTATAGTCACGGCTAAACACAGACAATAGTGTCGACTATAGGAGGGCTATATTCTCAGCTATAGACAGACTATACTCTTGACTATAGGCAGACTATAGTTGAGACTATAGGCAGACTATAGTTGAGACTATAGACAGACTATAGTTGAGACTATAGGCAGACTATAGTTGAGACTGTAGACAAACTATAGTCTCGACTATAAACAGACTATAGTTTTGACGATAGTCTACAGACTATAGTCTCGACTATAGACAAACTATATTCTCAACTATATACACACTACAGTTCCAACTACAGACAGACTATAGTCTCGACTATGGACAGATTATAGTCTCGACTATAGGCAGACTTTATTTTCAACTATAGACAAACTATAGTCTCAACTATAGACAGACTATAGCTGAGACTACAGTCTGTCTATAGTTGAGAATATAGACAAACTATAGTCACGACTATAGACAGATTATAGTCTCGACTATATACAGACTATAGTCACGACTATAGACAGACTATAGTCTCAACTATAGGCAGACTATAGTCTTAACTATAGGCAGACTATAGTCTCAACTATAGACAGAATATAGTCTCAACTGTAGTCAGACTATAGTCTCGACTATAGACCGATTATAGTCTCGACTATAAACAGACTACAGTCCCAACTACAGACAGACTATAGTCTCGAATATGGACAAACTACAGTCTCGACTATACACAGAATATAATATTGACTGTAAACACACCATACACAGACTATAGTCAAGAATTTAAACATATTATATTCTTGACTCTAAACTGACTTTATTCCCTCTTGGATTTTGTAATTTAATTTCGAATTTTATAAGATCTCTAATATAGTACCCACCTCCTTCATCATCACACAAATGCAAATCAATACGTTGACTAAAAAAATGATACGAAGTTTCTCTCACATCGAAAGCATTAAACATTTTTAGCTGATTATTCGCATGAGACGATTCACTTTGGCGATTTTGCTGTTGCGCCAATTGGGCCTGATACTCGGGTAGAGTCTAAAATTAAAGGGACAACATTTATAAAATTTTAATATTTCCCAACATTTTAAGTTAATTCTACCTCTAATTTTCTGGCAGCTTTTGATTTTTGTGTTGCCGCCGTAGCCGATTTAATAAGACCCGACAGCGAATCGACAAAATGTAAAGCTGCTTTCAATTGAGAGTCCGTTAGCACCCACAGTAGATCGTCTAAAATTAAAACTAAACGTGAAGCTAATAAAGTACAATCCGACAAACGTTTTCGTATGGTTATGCGACATCGTGCATGATTGGTAAGTAAACGTAGGGGTGTTAATGATTTATCCTGAGTAGAGCTGGCCTCAATGCGTACCGTTTGCCATGATAATTCTTTGAATATCAATATAATACCACGATGGGTGTCTTTGAGACGGGTAAAACGTAAATCACCATTGGCCCATTTGGGAGTCTTGGACTCAACTCGTATGCGTGACATCTATTAAAAGAAGAAATTAATAAGTTATTGTACAAAAATATGTATATTTCATTCAAATAACTAACCTGCACCGAGGCTGTAAAGGCGGTACTTAAAAATTTTACATTAACAGTATTAACAATAATGGTTATGCCATCAACAACTTTATGTATAAAACTATATTTGCCCTGAGGAGCCTGCGGTAATGAACCTCCTCCTGCACTCCCTCCTCCACCACTCCCAACACCATTTGGTGATTTGTTATCTGCACTACGTGAAGTGGGGTCACATGTTTCCACCGTTATATTGACCTCATCTAGAGTCTGAAGAAAATTTTATATATTCTCATAAAAAAAATACTTTAAAATTAATTTTATGGCCTTACCAGCGTTATAGGAACACTTTTTAATTTTGTCCAGCTTATACGAAAAGATACATGATTACACCACGCCGATGTTAAACGTAACCATGAAGGCAACTCCAATAATTCGGTGAGCACAGCTTCATCCAATTGTAAATTAGATAATTCACCTTCACCACGAAAGGTACTTAAATTTATTTTATCTGATGATAGATTTTTTGTGTAACTGTAAAGAGAATCAGAGGGGAATATTACAATTAATAATACTTGAATAGTTGTATGTGTATTTTTATAACAATTGTATTTCCTCTCATATTGAGGGGTTTCTAGTGTCTGTAGTGTTTTTGTTGTTTTTAAATATTTTGGTCACATTATTTGACCCCTATGGTTTATTTTATCTTTTGTTGCTTTTGTTTTTAAAAATATCAATGTAATGAAAGCATTGTTGAACGTTTAATATGTATATCAGTTACCTAAAGGAATTTTTTGACTGTATACAAGACTATTGACTAGAATATAGACTAGTCTATGGAAAAGGCTATAGACTATACTATAGGCAAGACTATATACTAGACTATAGTGTAAACTATAGAATATAATATAGATTATACTATAGACTAGACTGTAAACTAGACAACAGACTAAATTTTAGGCTAGACTATGGCTAGATTATAGACTATACTATAGACTAGAGTAGACTAGATTAAACTAAACTATACTATACTATAGACTAGACTATAAATTATATTATAGCCTAGACTATTCACTATACTAGACTATAGACTAGACTGTAGACTATACTATAGACTAGACTAGAGACTAGACTATATTCTAGACTAGAGACTAGACTATATTCTAGACTAGACTAGACTATAGACTAACTAGACTAGACTATAGACTAGACTATAGACTAGACTATAGACTAGACTATAGACTAGACTATAGACTAGACTATAGACTAGACTATAGACTAGACTATAGACTAGACTATAGACTAGACCATAGACTAGACTATAGACTAGACTATAGACTAGACCATAGACTAGACTATAGACTAGACTATAGACTAGACTATAGACTAGACTATAGACTATACTATAGACTAGACTATAGACTATACTATAGACTAGGCTATAGACTAGACTATAGACTAGACTATAGACTAGACTATAGACTAGACTATAGACTAGACTATAGACTAGACTAGACTATAGACTAGACTATAGACTAGACTATAGACTAGACTATAGACTAGACTAGACTAGACTATAGACTAGACTATAGACTAGACTATAGACTAGACTATAGACTAGACTATAGACTAGACTATAGACTAGACTATAGACTAGACTATAGACTAGACTATAGACTAGACTATAGACTAGACTATAGACTAGACTATAGACTAGACTATAGACTAGACTATAGACTAGACTATAGACTAGACTATAGACTAGACTATAGACTAGACTATAGACTAGACTATAGATAGACTAGACTAGACTAGACTAGACTATAGACTAGACTATAGACTAGACTATAGACTAGACTATAGACTAGACTATAGACTAGACTATAGACTAGACTATAGACTAGACTATAGACTAGACTATAGACTAGACTATAGACTAGACTATAGACTAGACTATAGACTAGACTATAGACTAGACTATAGACTAGACTATAGACTAGACTATAGACTAGACTATAGACTAGACTATAGACTAGACTATAGACTAGACTATAGACTAGACTATAGACTAGACTATAGACTAGACTATAGACTAGACTATAGACTAGACTATAGACTAGACTATAGACTAGACTATAGACTAGACTATAGACTAGACTATAGACTAGACTATAGACTAGACTATAGACTAGACTAGACTAGACTATAGACTAGACTATAGACTAGACTATAGACTAGACTAGACTATAGACTAGACTATAGACTAGACTATAGACTAGACTATAGACTAGACTATGGACTAGACTATAGACTAGACTATAGACTAGACTATAGACTAGACCATAGACTATGACTATAGACTAGACTATAGACTAGACTATAGACTAGACTATAGACTAGACTATAGACTAGACTATAGACTAGACTATAGACTAGACTATAGACTAGACTATAGACTAGACTATAGACTAGACTATAGACTAGACTATAGATAGACATAGACTAGACTATAGACTAGACTATAGACTAGACTATAGACTAGACTATTAGTACTAGACTATAGACTAGACTATACACTAGAATATAGACTAGACTATAGAAGACTATAGACTAGATATAGACTAGACTATAGACTAGACTATAGACTAGACTATAGACTAGACTATAGACTAGACTATTAGACTAGACTATAGACTAGACTATAGACTAGACTATAGACTAGACTCATAGACTATAGACTAGACTATAGACTAGTCTATAGAGACTATAGACTAGACTATAGACTAGACTAGACTAGACTATAGACTAGACTATAGACTAGACTATAGACTAGACTATAGACTAGACTATAGACTAGACTATAGACTAGACTATAGACTAGACTATAGACTAGACTATAGACTAGACTATAGACTAGACTATAGACTAAACTATAGACTAGACTATAGACTAGACTATAGACTAGACTATAGACTAGACTATAGACTAGACTATAGACTAGACTATAGACTAGACTATAGACTAGACTATAGACTAGACTATAGACTAGACTATAGACTAGACTATAGACTAGAATATAGACTAGACTATAGTCTAGACTATAGACTAGACTATAGACTAGACTATAGACTAGACTATAGACTAGACTATAGACTAGACTATAGACTAGACTATAGACTAGACTATAGACTAGACTATAGACTAGACTATAGACTAGACTATAGACACTATAGACTAGACTATAGACTAGACTATAGACTAGACTATAGACTAGACTATAGACTAGACTATAGACTAGACTATAGACTAGACTATAGACTAGACTATAGACTAGACTATAGACTAGACTATAGACTAGACTATAGACTAGACTATAGACTAGACTATAGAATATAGACTAGACTATAGAATATAGACTAGACTATAGAATATAGACTAGACTAGACTATAGAATATAGACTATAGAATATAGACTAGACTATAGACTAGACTATAGACTAGACTATAGACTAGACTATAGACTAGACTATAGACTAGACTATAGACTAGACTATAGACTAGACTATAGACTAGACTATAGACTAGACTACAGACTAGACTATAGACTAGACTATAGACTAGACTATAGACTAGACTATAGACTAGACTATAGACTAGACTATAGACTAGACTATAGACTAGACTATAGGCTAGACTATAGACTAGACTAGACTATATACTAGACTATAGACTAGGCTATAGACTAGACTATAGACTAGACTATAGACTAGACTAGACTAGACTATTGACTAGACTATAGACTAGACTATAGACTAGACTATCGACTAGACTATAGACTAGACTATAGACTAGACTATAGACTAGACTATAGACTAGACTATAGACTAGATTATATACTAGACTATAGACTAGACTATATATATAGGCAATAGTCTCGGATACAAACAGGCTATAGTCCCAACTATAGACAGACTATATTCTCGAATATAAATAAATTCTTGGGATAATTGAGACTATAGTCTCGACTATAGAGAGATTATAGTCTTGACTATAGACAAACTATCGTCTCGACAATGAATAGACTATAGAAAGACTATATTTGTGACTATAGATTCGGTTATAAACAGACAATGGTCTCGACTATAAACAGCTTATGAAAAGACTGTAGACAGACTATAGAAATACTATAGTTTCGGACATAAACATACTATAATATCGATAATAGACATATTATAGTCTCGTCTATAAACAGACTACAGTCTTAGACTTCAGTCTGGACTATAAACAGACTAAAGTCTCGACTATAAGTAGACTATAGAAAGATAATAGACAGACTATTAAAAACTATAGTTTCAACTTTAATCTTGGATATAAACAGACTATAGTCTCGACTATTATCAAACTATAAACAGACTATAGCCTCGACTATTAATAAACTATAGCCTTGACTATAGACACACTATATTCTCGACTATAGACTTGTCTTTTAACTGGACTAGAGACTATACACAATATGTGTAAAATTAAAAGTATATTTATTTTATAAATGCTTTATTTTAAACAACTGTCGCTTATCGGTGACAGTTTAACGTTGCATTGATTGAGTTTTAAATTGAGCATAAAACTAAACACGAGAGTTCAGTTTTATTATTATTTTTTTTTTTTTATTTTTTTTTTTTTTTTAATTAGATTTTTGTGTGATTTTACAGAGTTGATGGGATTTATTGTTTTTGCACAACATTCATTCATTGACCCTTGATTATGGATACAAAAATCAAAATAAATAAAATATTTTAATTTTAGTAGAGTATTTAAAAAAAACTAAAGCATTTTATAATAAAGTTTAAAGGAAAGAAAATTTTTAATAATGTTCTAATCAATTCTTTTTAAAACATTTTCAACAATTTGGGCTAATAATTGTGGTTTTAATATATTTTTTAATATTTTTTATATAAATTTTTTAATGTTTACATTAGGAAGAAAACAAATATTTATTATTAGCTTTTATTTAACTGTATTTTCTACTGTGCAAAGTTTTAATTATTTAAATGTTTTTATTGTTCTTTTTTTTTGGGTTACCCAATATTAAATATTTAAAACTTTTTAACATTAATAACATGTCGTTCTAAGGATTTATTTGCTTTTAAATTCTGTAAATATAAGACTACTCTATCTATCTCTGCTTCAACTGGGTCTTGGTATGACTTTACTACATAGATATATACTGTGATGGTGTATGTATTTTATATTCATAGACATAACGTTATTTATATACAAAAATATTTTATAAACTGTTGTATTTTTCTATTTTACATACAAAAATAAAAAGCCTTTAAAGTACATACATATGTACATACTTACACACTATGTACTATATGTATGTGTTTGTTTATTTAAGTTTGTATTTGTTTACAACGTCACTTGAATTTTTACTCCAAGTACGAGGAGCTTAAAGTAACACTACTACGGGGTATATAGTATAAACATTGGCGCATATTTAAACATGACCTTAAAGCTATATTTACTAAATTTATACATTAGAGTGTTCCTTTTCTTAAGAAATTCTAATATACACACTTATAAATATTTCTATTTCTAAGTGTTTTTTTTTTTTTTTTTTCTACTACAAGCAACAAGAGCATACCAAAGATGACTGTCAGTATCTTAACAAATACTAAGCCTTAAATAAAACACCACAGGATTTTGTTTTCATAACAAACTAATACAACCAAAAAAAAAAATCAACAAAAACATAGATACAAACACTGTTAGTAAATCCACATACTAAGAACCATTTACTTAAAACACAAATTATAATAAAAGCAATAACCCAGTAAACAATTGCTTGACATTTAAAAGCAACATATATAAAATTCTTTTAGCCTCAAAGGGATTTAAATTTAAGTCTGTTAAAATATAGAAATCTTAAGTAATATTAAGTTTATTTTCTTTCGATATTTATTATAATGTTTGTTGAGCACAGTGCAAATGTCTGTCTATACGTTCTTTTCTTCTATTGTGTGTATTGGAGCAGAAAGCAAATACACTTGAATACACTTAGAGAAAATGAAACCATTATAAACATATGGTTGTAGATAAATGGATTTATTTATAACAGTTTAATAAAATAGTCTTTATTATATAATATTAATATAAATTACATTATTTACATAGACATATTATGTTTTCTATATTAAAGTTATATAAAGATAAACAAATTTAGTAAAAGGCGTATTAGTAATAAATTTATTTATTTTAAAATTGAATATTACTTATACGCTACATAGTACTATGTAATCATTAGACAATTTAAGTCATATTATAGACATAATACCAGACAATAAACTATCCTATAGACTAGACTGTAGACTAGACTATAGACTAGACTATAGACTAGACTATAGACTAGACTATAGACTAGACTATAAAGTAGACTATAGACTAGACTATAGTCTAGACTATAGACTAGACTATAGACTAGACTATAGACTAGACTATAGACTAGACTATAGACTAGACTATAGACTAGACTATAGACTAGACTATAGACTAGACTAGTAAAGTAGACTATAGACTAGACTATAGACTATAGACTATAGACTAGACTATAGACTAGACTATAGACTAGACTATAGACTAGACTATAGACTAGACTATACTAGACTATAGACTAAACTATAGACTAGACTATAGACTAGACTATAGACTAGACTATAGACTAGACTATAGACTAGACTATAGACTAGACTATAGACTAGACTATAGACTAGACTATAGACTAGACTATAGACTAGACTAGACCTAGACTATAGACTAGACTATAGATAGACTATAGGACTAGAACTATAGACTAGACTATAGACTAGACTATAGATAGACTAGACTATAGACTAGACTATAGACTAGACTATAGACTAGACTATAGACTAGACTATAGACTAGACTATAGACTAGACTATAGACTAGACTATAGACTAGACTATAGACTAGACTATAGACTAGACTATAGACTAGACTATAGACTAGACTATAGACTAGACTATAGACTAGACTATAGACTAGACTATAGACTAGACTATAGACTAGACTATAGACTAGACTATAGACTAGACTATAGACTAGACTATAGACTAGACTATAGACTAGACTATAGACTAGACTATAGACTAGACTATAGACTAGACTATAGACTAGACTATAGACTAGACTATAGACTAGACTATAGACTAGACTATAGACTAGACTATAGACTAGACTATAGACTAGACTATAGACTAGACTATAGACTAGACTATAGACTAGACTATAGACTAGACTATAGACTAGACTATAGACTAGACTATAGACTAGATTATAGACTAGACTATAGACTAGACTATAGACTAGACTATAGACTAGACTATAGACTAGACTATAGACTAGACTATAGACTAGACTATAGACTAGACTATAGACTAGACTATAGACTAGACTATAGACTAGACTATAGACTAGACTATAGACTAGACTATAGACTAGACTATAGACTAGACTATAGACTAGACTATAGACTAGACTATAGACTAGACTATAGACTAGACTATAGACTAGACTATAGACTAGACTATAGACTAGACTATAGACTAGACTATAGACTAGACTATAGACTAGACTATAGACTAGACTATAGACTAGACTATAGACTAGACTATAGACTAGACTATAGACTAGACTATAGGCTAGTCTATAGACTAGACTATAGACTAGACTATAGGCTAGTCTATAGACTAGACTATAGACTAGACTAGACTATAGACTAGACTATAGACTAGACTATCTATAGACTAGACTATAGACTAGACTATAGACTAGACTATAGACTAGACTATAGACTAGACTATAGACTAGACTATAGACTAGACTATAGACTAGACTATAGACTAGACTATAGACTAGACTAGACTAGACTATAGACTAGACTATAGACTAGACTAGACTATAGACTAGACTAGACTATAGACTAGACTATAGACTAGACTATAGACTAGACTATAGACTAGACTATAGACGAGACTATAGACGAGACTATAGACTAGACTATAGACTAGACTAAACGACGAGACTATAGACTAGACTATAGACTAGACTATAGACTAGACTATAGACTAGACTATAGACTAGACTATAGACGAGACTATAGACTAGACTATAGACTAGACTAAACGACGAGACTATAGACTAGACTATAGACTAGACTATAGACTAGACTATAGACTAGACTATAGACTAGACTATAGACTAGACTATAGACTAGACTATAGACGAGACTATAGACTAGACTATAGACTAGACTATAGACGAGACTATAGACTAGACTATAGACTAGACTATAGACTAGACTATAGACTAGACTATAGACTAGACTATAGACTAGACTATAGACTAGACTATAGACTAGACTATAGACTAGACTATAGACTAGACTATAGACTAGACTATAGACTAGACTATAGACTAGACTATAGACTAGACTATAGACTAGACTATAGACGACTATAGACTAGACTATAGACGACTATAGACTAGACTATAGACTAGACTATAGACTAGACTATAGACTAGACTATAGACTAGACTATAGACTAGACTATAGACTAGACTATAGACTAGAGACTAGACTATAGACTAGACTATAGACTAGACTATAGACTAGACTATAGACTAGACTATAGACTAGACTATAGACTAGACTATAGACTAGACTATACTAGACTATAGACTAGACTATAGACTAGACTATAGACTAGACTATAGACTAGACTATAGACTAGACTATAGACTAGACTATAGACTAGACTATAGACTAGACTATAGACTAGACTATAGACTAGACTATAGACTAGACTATAGACTAGACTATAGACTAGACTATAGACTAGACTATAGACTAGACTATAGACTAGACTATAGACTAGACTATAGACTAGACTATAGACTAGACTATAGACTAGACTATAGACTAGACTATAGACTAGACTATAGACTAGACTATAGACTAGACTATAGACTAGACTATAGACTAGACTATAGACTAGACTATAGACTAGACTATAGACTAGACTATAGACTAGACTATAGACTAGACTATAGACTAGACTATAGACTAGACTATAGACTAGACTATAGACTATAGACTATAGACTAGACTATAGACTAGACTATAGACTAGACTATAGACTAGACTATAGACTAGACTATAGACTAGACTATAGACTAGACTATAGACTAGACTATAGACTAGACTATAGACTAGACTATAGACTAGACTATAGACTAGACTATAGACTAGACTATAGACTAGACTATAGACTAGACTATAGACTAGACTATAGACTAGACTATAGACTAGACTATAGACTAGACTATAGACTAGACTATAGACTAGACTATAGACTAGACTATAGACTAGACTATAGACTAGACTATAGACTAGACTATAGACTAGACTATAGACTAGACTAGACTAGACTATAGACTAGACTATAGACTAGACTATAGACTAGACTATAGACTAGACTATAGACTAGACTATAGACTAGACTATAGACTAGACTATAGACTAGACTATAGACTAGACTATAGACTAGACTATAGACTAGACTATAGACTAGACTATAGACTAGACTATAGACTAGACTATAGACTAGACTATAGACTAGACTATAGACTAGACTATAGACTAGACTATAGACTAGACTATAGACTAGACTATAGACTAGACTATAGACTAGACTATAGACTAGACTATAGACTAGACTATAGACTAGACTATAGACTAGACTATAGACTAGACTAAGACTAGACTACAGACTAGACTATAGACTAGACTATAGACTAGACTATAGACTAGACTATAGACTAGACTATAGACTAGACTAAAGACTAGACTACAGACTAGACTATAGACTAGACTATATACTAGACTATAGACTAGACTATAGACTAGACTATAGACTAGACTATAGACTAGAATATAGACTAGAATATAGACTAGAATATAGACTAGACTCTAGACTAGACTATAGACTAGACTAAGGACTAAGGGCTAAACTATAGACTATAGATTAGAGTATTGCCTAGGCTATTGACTAAACTATAGATTAGACTATACTGTAGACTAGACTATACTATTGAATAGACTAGACTATAAACTAGACTAAGGGCTAAACTATAGACTATAGATTAGAGTATAGCCTAGGCTATTGATTAACCTCTAGATTAGACTATACTATTGATTAGACTATACCCTTGACTCTAGACTAATCTTAAAACTTAAATTTTAGGAGTGTATCAAAAATATTCCCAAATAAATACCCGCCTACGTAAAAATTTTAATAATTTGTATTACATTTTCTCAAAATAAAAACAACATTTGAAATATTTGAGCAACGGAAATAAGAAATAATAATGAGTGGCATTCATGTTTGTTCCCTTTACAGGTTGTTAAATTTCCACTTTTCATCACCATTACGAACGTTTTAATAATTTTATTGCCCACTCCATTATCACCACGTAAAATTTGCCAACCAAAGAAACCACCAGCCCCCACCAACCCACTAGAATATTTTTATTTAGTGCTTGTTATGCTCCAACAGACACATTTCACATAGACAAACATAATTATATTTGTTCTGAATATTTATAAAATATCATTTATTATAACGAAAATAACAAAAGATATTCAAAAGAAACATTATTTATATTCCTTTAAAGTAGTTACAAAATTTAAATTTGTATCTCTGAGATGTTCGCTAAAAAAATTTGTTCATTCATGCATTCGTTAATTTACTCACCCACTCAGTCGAAAGGACATACACAGTATGACTTAAATTAGTATATCTGTTAATTTTTAAAACAGCAGGCAGGAGTATTTTTCCAACTGTATCTACGTGGCACTACTTCGTGTGGCATCGAAACTTGTACTGCGATCATTTCTACTACAATAATAATATAAGTTTCTTAGGTTTCACATATGACATTTATTTCCTTCTCCCACTTCTAGACTTATCTATGTACCACCTACAGTATCGAATGTCAAAATTTAAAATAAATTTTTTTATTTTGATTAAACTTGAGTGAAATGGGCTATTAATTGTCAGTCAAAACTGCTTAATAATTTTAAAATGTGTATAAAAATGACGAGAGAACCTAATTTCCCATGATTGGATAATGATAAACTTTTACATTTGGACAGGTTAAGTGACAGGACCTTTTCTCCAACTTAGAATAAATATGTAAAATGTGCTGTTGTGATATATTTTAAGATATTTAGTTTACATTATTGTAACTGACAGCATAACAAAGGACTATTCCTTGAATTAATTATTAAAGCGACAGTTATAAGAAAGCAACGAATAGCTTGATAGGGATACATAAATACGATTCGATATGTATGTTTACATACAACAGGGGAAGAAAAGTATGCAGGGTAACCAAAAGAAGTCTATTGTTTAGTCTATAGTCTAGTCTACGTTAGTTAGTTTGAAAGGAGGATGTATATACATCAAATCCGAAGAAATACATCTAAGCCTCTATCGGGACTGTTGTGCGCTCCTTAACCAGTGCCTCAGGTGGGAATCGAACCCACCACCTCTACCAGACTAGAACACTAACCACTAGTCTACAGTCTAGTTTATAGTCTAGTTTATAGTCTAGTTTATAGTCTAGTTTATAGTCTAGTTTATAGTCTAGTTTATAGTCTAGTTTATAGTCTAGTTTATAGTCTAGTTTATAGTCTAGTTTATAGTCTAGTTTATAGTCTAGTTTATAGTCTAGTTTATAGTCTAGTTTATAGTCTAGTCTACAGTCTAGTCTATAGTCTAGTCTATAGTCTAGTCTATAGTCTAGTCTATAGTCTAGTCTATAGTCTAGTCTATAGTCTAGTCTATAGTCTAGTCTATAGTCTAGTCTATAGTCTAGTCTATAGTCTAGTCTATAGTCTAGTCTATAGTCTAGTCTATAGTCTAGTCTATAGTCTAGTCTATAGTCTAGTCTATAGTCTAGTCTATAGTCTAGTCTATAGTCTAGTCTATAGTCTAGTCTATAGTCTAGTCTATAGTCTAGTCTATAGTCTAGTCTATAGTCTAGTCTATAGTCTAGTCTATAGTCTAGTCTATAGTCTAGTCTATAGTCTAGTCTATAGTCTAGTCTATAGTCTAGTCTATAGTCTAGTCTATAGTCTAGTCTATAGTCTAGTCTATAGTCTAGTCTATAGTCTAGTCTATAGTCTAGTTTATAGTCTAGTCTATAGTCTAGTCTATAGTCTAGTCTATAGTCTAGTCTATAGTCTAGTCTATAGTCTAGTCTATAGTCTAGTCTATAGTCTAGTCTATAGTCTAGTCTATAGTCTAGTCTATAGTCTAGTCTATAGTCTAGTCTATAGTCTAGTCTATATAGTCTAGTCTATAGTCTAGTCTATAGTCTAGTCTTAGTCTAGTCTATAGTCTAGTCTATAGTCTAGTCTATAGTCTAGTCTATAGTCTAGTCTATAGTCTAGTCTATAGTCTAGTCTATAGTCTAGTCTATAGTCTAGTCTATAGTCTAGTCTATAGTCTAGTCTATAGTCTAGTCTATAGTCTAGTCTATAGTCTAGTCTATAGTCTAGTCTATAGTCTAGTCTATAGTCTAGTCTATACTGTCTAGTCTATAGTCTAGTCTATAGTCTAGTCTATAGTCTAGTCTATAGTCTAGTCTATAGTCTAGTCTATAGTCTAGTCTATAGTCTAGTCTATAGTCTAGTCTATAGTCTAGTCTATAGTCTAGTCTATAGTCTAGTCTATAGTCTAGTCTATAGTCTAGTCTATAGTCTAGTCTATAGTCTAGTCTATAGTCTAGTCTATAGTCTAGTCTATAGTCTAGTCTATAGTCTAGTCTATAGTCTAGTCTATAGTCTAGTCATAGTCTAGTCTATAGTCTAGTCTATAGTCTAGTCTATAGTCTAGTCTATAGTCTAGTCTATAGTCTAGTCTATAGTCTAGTCTATAGTCTAGT